>NC_057814.1:511785924-511882475 GCF_018294505.1 Triticum aestivum
GGGAAAGTTGCGAGAAAACGGCTCCAGAAACAAAAAGCGAGAACGCAGGCATCCACAAAGCTTTTACATACCGCCGGGTCGCTCAACCCGGCCTCGCCACTTTAAGTTACCGCACGACCAGCTGCTCGCCAACCCGGCCCCGCCGAATTGCCGCCAGCCGGCCCAGTGGGTGTTTCGCTCGCGCTCAACGTTGCGAAGGCCTAAGTACTGCACGCTCCTCTCAAGAGCCAAACCCCTTGTCATGGCCCGGAGCCTCGGTCGTCAGACTCGCGGGGGAGAAACCCAGGAGGGGAGAGTGCAGGAAAACGGCTTGAAAAAACGAAAAGCAAAGGCGCAAACATCCAGAAAGCTCATACATCATAAATTCAGAAACAGGCCCAAGGCCAGAGTTCATTACACCCAGTCAACCCCAGTGGGTGGGTGGACTTGCTACCTAACAGAAATTTTTACTAAGTTAAATCAGGCATTCCCGCCGCCGGATCGCGCAGCTCCCGGGTCCGCTGAGGTGCCGATATCCTCCTCCCCGGCGTCCGTGTCACGGTAGACGTTCGTCTCCTCAGAGCTGCCCTCCGGGTCATCCAGAAGCAGGTCGTAATCGTCGGCAGGCACGACTCCGCCATCCTCCACCTGCTCCAGCTGGAACTCATCATGGAAGGCAAACCTGACGATGTAAATGGCCCGGGCGACGATCCGTCCGGCCTCCGCCTGCAGCTGGCTCTCCGAGCTGGCTCGCTGGCCCATCAACGCATCCAGCGCCAGGTCAGGATGCCAAGACACCGCGAACCTGAGCGCCATCTCAGCGCCGGCACAAGCGGCGGAAATCCACCACTCATGAAGACGGTACGGGCCCGCCTCCAACCATCGCGCCAGCCGCGTGAAGCTGGTCGGCGCAAGGGCACCCGACCAGAGGGCTGCCGTCATCACCGCGCCGGCCTTAGAGAGCCGTCTCATCTGCTTGCTCAAGACTCGCAGACGGGCCTCGGCGGCGGCCACAATCTCCGGGAAGGTCCAGGCCACCCGTGGGTCAGTCCCGGACCCGACGATCCCCTGCGGGTCGCGCTGAAAGTGGACCGCCTCCTCCACCAGCTGGCGCGTCTCCGGGAAGGCCCCTGTCGAAAAGAAAAGCAAGTCAGAAGAAAAGTCACCAAGAACAAGAAGCCGGAGTCCCAACCCGGCAACAACAAAACCAAAGGAAAACACTTACTAGAGAAGGACTCTTCCAGGTACTGCGCGTCGAGCAACGTACCGCGCCGCTCCCGGGCAATGGTGCGGTCACGCTCCTCGAGCGTCTTCTCCAGATCGGCGACCTTAGCAAGGGCCGCCTTCAGCTCGGCGTCCTTGTCCTCGGCTGCCTTCACGACCTCCTCGCGGCGTCGGGTCTCCCCCTGCCGGGTCTCCTCCGCCATGGCCACCAGCGCCTTCAGGCGCTCCACCTCGGCCTGGAGCTGCCCCTTGTCGTCGGCCAGCTTGCCGCGTTGCTGGTCCGCCTCGGCAAGGGCCTGCTGCGCCTCCACAACCTTGGCGGCCTCCGCCTTGAGGTGCTCCACCTCAGCCTCAAGACGGCCCTTGTCGCCCGCTAGCTGCTCCTGCAGCTGGCTGGCTTCGTCGAGCACCCGCCGGGCTCCCGTCGCCTCGGCCCTCTCCACCTCAGCTCCAAGCCGACCGACGTCGGCAATGAGCCGGTCGTAGTGGAAGCCGGCCCGAATCAGCCGGGTCCTCCAAGACAGCACCTCGACTGGAGAAGAGAGACTCAGAAATAAAGTACTACTTTAAGATTCGACCCAACTGCTACACAGTTTGCCCGAATCTCGGGGGCTACACCCAGTGGGTGCGCTAGCGCGCCCCCACTAAAAAAGAGCATGCAAGAAAAGTACCTGCCACGGCACCGAGCTCCTCCTCCTTGGCGGCGAGCCTTTCCTTGAGACGCCGGTGCGTCTCAAGGAGCCGGTTGAAGACGACGACCCGGTAGGAGTCCAGTTGCTGTAGAAAGCAACGATCAATACAAGACATCAAGATAAGATTCGACCCAACTGCTACGCAGTTGGCCCGAACCTCGGGGGCTACATCCAGTGGGTGCGCTGGCGCGTCCCCACAAAGAAGAAGCAATGAAAAAAGAAAAAGCAGAAGATGGAAAACTTACAAACACGACGCGCTCCAGCTCCTGCGTCGCCTCGACCTCGGCCTAGGCGAAGGCCTGGATCCGGTCCGCCCGCCCTCGCAGGCGCCGGGTCACGGCGGCCATCACCGCCTCCTCCTAGGTTGGAGGCCCGAAGAAGACCTCGTCGGTCCCGCTCCGCGTCGGCTGCGACCCGGCGGACCGACGACCTCCCGACCTGAGCACTAGGGCGTGCTCCCCGCTGGCCGCCTCCCCTGAAGCCGGCGCCCTCTCCGACGCTTTCTCTAGCGCCCTCTCCGGCGCCGTCCGCGACGCCTTCCCCAAGACGGCGTCATCGCCGCCTCCGTCGGCCCCTGCCCGCTCGACCACGTCGGTCCACGGTGGGGTGTCATCCCCAACGACCACGACCTCCCGGTCGAGGTCCATCACATCCGCACGGCCGCCTTGGCCGTGCTCCCCCCTCCAACGACGGCACGAAGATCGTCGCCACCGCAACCGTCCCCGCCTGCATCTCCGGCCACGCCGGCTCCTCGCCGGCTCGCGCCCACGTTGCCGCGGCGCTAACCCAGGCCTGGGTCGACGCCGCCTCCAGCTCCGCCTCGGCCCGGTTCCAGTCCCGCCAGGCCAGGACTTCGGCGTCGGTCGGGTCCAGACCAAGGTCCGGGTCTGCCAGCTCCTCCTCCTCCTTCTCCCGGACTCCCGGTCGACGGTGAAGGACCGGCTCCTCCGGAACACGGCGCCCTCGACGGACTCCGCATCCACCGCCGCCAGCGCTAGCGAGATCGGCGACCTGAAGCACAAGACGAACTAAGTAACAGGCCAAGCAAAGCCGCTCGGCAACTCGGTTCAAGCCAAAGAGGAACTCACCCCGGCATCACCGGGACGGCGGGCCTTGCCGCCCTCTCCTGCGGCGTGGAGCGCCTCCTCTTGGCGGGCGGCTTCGCCACCCCGGCCGGGACCGCCGCGCGCTTCGTGATCGGGGCTCGCAGCGCGATGCTGTCCTTCCCGTGCGGCCGCCTTGCCGCCGGCGCCCCCCGAGACGACCCGGCTCCGGCCACGCCGCCGCCTCCTCCACCCGGCGCCACTACATCAACGGATCGCGTCAGCACCCCCAATGTCGTAACCCGTCCGGCAACTCAAGAAGAAAACACGAGACTTACTAGCTCTGCGCCCTGCACCCGCAACGGCGGTCGCCTCCTCCTCTCTGCCGACGGCCTCGGGCTCCTCCGAGGCGACGCGGACCACCTGCGACCGCGCCCGGTAGTAAGGATGCCGGATGGCGTTCAGAAGCACCTCCCGCGTTGCGTCGGGACGGATAAGAAGATAAGCAGCAGCGAAATATGGAGACCAAGGACTCACCATCGGTGCCGGTTCACGCGGCTGTACGGAGGTTTCCCGAACTACCAGTCATCCCGCAGGTTGGCCTTGGAGATGTCGTTAACCCGGCGCGCAACCTGGTCCACCCCCAGCCGCAAGTTCTCCATGCGGTTGGGGTCCTAGAGGCCGGTCATCTGACCGATGAGATGGTTGCGCTGCTGTAGCGGCACCACCCGGCGGCCGATGAAGGCGGTGATGAGGTCGGTGCCGGTGAGCCCCTCCTGCTCCTTCATCACCGACACCCGCTCGCATAGATTAAGCACCTCCTGCGATGGGTGCTTGGGGTAGTGCCCCCAGTTCTGCTTCTCCCACGGCGGCGAGTCGACGAAGGGCGGCAAGTTGATGAGGTCCGCGCCGAGGTTGCGGACGTAGAAGAAGGAATTCTGCCACTTCTTGGCAGAATCCTCTAGCGGCATCTTCAGGCAGTCAGCGTCCGACCGCTTGGAGATGACGACGGCCCCTGATATGTCTCCGTCGTATTTACTTTTCCAAACACTTTTGCCCTTGTTTTGGACTCTAACTTGCATGATTTGAATGGAACTAACCCGGACTGACGCTGTTTTCAGCAGAATTGCCATGGTGTTATTTTTGTGCAGAAATAAAAGTTCTCGGAATGACCTGAAAATCAACGGAGATTATTTTTGGAATTAATAAAAAATACTGGCGAAAGAATCAAGGCCAGGGGGCCACACCCTGTCCATGAAGGTGGGGGGCGCGCCTACCCCCTGGGCGCACCTCCCTGCCTCGTGGGCCCCCTGGTGCTCCACCAACCTCAACTCCAACTCTATATACGCACGTCCGGGGAGAAAAAAATCAGAGAGAAGGATCCATCGCGTTTTACGATACGGAGCTGCAGCCAAGCCCTAATCTCTCTCAGGAGGGCTGATCTTGAGTCCGTTCGGGGCTCCGGAGAGGGGAATCCGTCACCATCATCATCATCATCAACCTTCCTCCATCACCAATTTCATGATGCTCACCGCCGTGCGTAAGTAATTCCATCGTAGGCTTGCTGGACGGTGATCGGTTGGATGAGATTTACCATGTAATCGAGTTAGTTTTGTTAGGGTTTGATCCCTAGTATCCACTATGTTCTGAGATTGATGTTGATATGACTTTGCTATGCTTAATGCTTGTCACTAGGGCCCAAGTGCCATGATTTCATATCTGAACCTATTATGTTTTCATGAATATATGTGAGTTCTCGATCCTATCTTGCAAGTCTATAGTCACCTATTATGTGTTATGATCCGTTAACCCCGAAGTGACAATAATCGGGATCATTACCGGTGATGACCGTAGTTTGAGGAGTTCATGTATTCATTGAGTGTTAATGCTTTGGTCCGGTACTCTATTAAAAGGAGGCCTTAATATCCCTTAGTTTCCAATAGGACCCCGCTGCCATGGGAGGGTAGGACAAAAGATGTCATGCAAGTTCTTTTCCATAAGCACGTATGACTATATTCGGAATACATGCCTACATTACATTGATGAATTGGAGCTAGTTCTGTGTCACCCTATGTTATATCTGTTACATGAGGAATCACATCCGGCATAATTCTCCATCACCGATCCAATGCCTACGAGCTTTTCACATATTGTTCTTCGCTTATTTACTTTTCCGTTGCCACTATTACAATTACTACAAAACTACTACTGTTACTTTTGCCACCGTTACGGTTACTTCCATACTACTTTGCTACTAAATACTTTTTTGCAGATATTAAGTTATCCAGGTGTGGTTGAATTGACGACTCAACTGCTAATACTTGAGAATATTCTTTGGCTCCCCTTGTGTCGAATCAATAAATTTGGGTTGAATACTCTACCCTCGAAAACTGTTGCGATCCCCTATACTTGTGGGTTATCAAGACTATTTTCTGGCGCCATTGCCGAGGAGCATAGCTCTATTCTTTGAGTCACTTGGGATTTATATATGCCGATCACTATGAGGAACTTGAAAGACGAAAGAACTAAGATTTTTCCCTCAACTACGAGGGGAGGTAAGGAACTGCTATCTAGCTCTGCACTTGATTCACCTTCTGTTTTGAGTAAGCTTGCGACACCTAAACCTGCTTCTGCCATTAATTCTGATATGTTGCATGTTATTGATGATGCCACTTCTGCTATGCATGACACTTATGATGAAACTACTTCTATGCTTGATACTACTGTGCCACTAGGTGAATTTCTTGATGAACAACTTGCTAGGGCTAGAGAGAATGAAATTATTGAAACTGATAATATTGATGAAAGTGATGATGAAGATTCTCCCCCTAGATATGAATTGCCTGTTGTGCCTGAGGGTTATGTTATGGATGAAGAAACTGCTAGAGACTTTCTTGCTTGTAATGATAGGAGTGATCTTAAGAAATTATTAGCTAAGCTGAAAGAAAAATCTTTGAATGCTAGAATGAAATATGACCCTGCTTTTGCTACTTCACCTATCTTTGTTACTAATAAGGATTATGATTTCTCTGTTGATCCTGAGATAATTACTTTGGTTGAATCTGATCCTTTTTATGGCTATGAATCGAAAACTGTTGTGGCACATCTTACTAAATTAAATGATATAGCCACCCTGTTCACTAATGAAGAGAAAACTCGCTAGTACTATATCCTTAAATTATTTCCGTTTTCATTAAAGGGTGATGCTAAGACATGGTTTAATTCTCTTGATCCTGGTTGTGTGCGTAGTCCCCAGGATATGATTTATTACTTCTCTGCTAAATATTTCCCCGCTCATAAGAAACAAGCTGCTTTAAGGGAAATATATAATTTTGTGCAAATTGAAGAAGAGAGTCTCCCACAAGCTTGGGGGAGGCTTCTCCAATTACTTAATGCTTTGCCTGACCATCCTCTCAAGAAAAACGAAATATTTGATATCTTTTATAATGGGCTAACCGATGCTTCCAGAGACCACCTGGATAGTTGTGCTGGTTGTGTTTTCAGGGAAAGAACAGTTGATCAAGCTGAATTGCTATTGAATAATATGTTGACTAATGAAAACAATTGTACACTTCTTGAACCAACTCCTAAGCCAACTCCGAAGAAAAGGGGTGTTCTATTTCTCAGTCCTGAAGATATGCAAGAGGCAAAGAAATCTATGAAAGAAAAAGGTATTAAAGCTGAAGATGTTAAGAATTTACCTCCTATTGAAGAAATACATGGTATAAATTTGCCGCCTGTTGAAGAAATACATGGTCTTGATAACCCGACACGGGTAGTAAAGGTAAATTCTCTCTATAGATATGATAAAGCTGAAATCCCGTTCACTAAGTTTGCTAGTCAATGCTTGGATGAGTTTGATGACTTTATGGTTAAACAAGGAAACTTCAATGCTTATTTTGGTAGACAATTGAAACATAATGCTGATATGCTTGAACACTTGAGTGATTATATGGCTAGTGTTAAAGGTGAACTTAAACTCATTAGTAAACATGCTTCAATGGTTACCACTCAAGTAGAACAAGTGCTTAAAGCTCAAAATGATTTGCTCGATGAATTAACTAATAAGAAGAATGATAATGCTGTTAGAGTTATGACTAGAGGGAGTAGAATGACTCAGGAACCTTTGTATCCTGAGGGCCACCCTAAGAGAATTGAGCAAGATTCTCAGAGAACTAATGTAGATGCACCTAGTCCTTCTAAAAAGAAGAAAAAGAAAAATGATAGGACTTTGCATGCTTCTATTGAACCTGTTGTAGACACACCTGAGAATCCCAATGATATTTCTATTTCTGATGCTGAAACACAATCAGGTGATGAACATGAACCTAGCGATAATGTTAATGATGATGTTCATGTTGATGCTCAACCTAGCAATAACAATGATGTAGAGATTGAACCTGCTGTTGATCTTGATAACCCACAATCAAAGAATCAATGTTATGATAAGAGAGACTTTGTTGCTAGGAAGCACGGTAAAGAAAGAGAACCATGGGTTCAGAAACCCATGCCTTTTCCTCCCAAACCATCCAAGAAAAAGGATGATGAGGATTTTGAGCGCTTTGCTGAAATGATTAGACCTATCTTCTTGCGCATGCGTTTTACTGATATGCTTAAAATTAATCCTTATGCTAAGTATATGAAGGATATTGTTACAAATAAGAGAAAGATACCGGAAGCTGAAATTTCCACCATGCTTGCTAATTATACTTTTAAGGGTGGAATACCTAAGAAATTAGGAGATCCAGGAGTACCCACTATACCATGCCCCATTAAAAGAAACTATGTTAGAACTGCTTTATGTGATCTTGGAGCAGGTGTTAGTGTTATGCCTATCTCTTTATATCGTAGACTTGATTTGAATAAGTTGACACCTACTGAAATATCTTTGCAAATGGCCGATAAATCAACTGCTGTACCTGTCGGTATTTGTGAGGATGTGCTTGTTGTGGTTGCAAACGTTACCATTTTAACAGACTTTTTTATTCTTGATATTCCCGAGGACGATAGTATGTCGATTATCCTTGGTAGACCCTTTCTGAATATTGCAGGGGCTGTTATTGATTGCAACAAAGGCAATGTCACTTTTCATGTTAATGGTAATGAGCATACGGTACACTTTCCGAGGAAACAACCTCAAGTCCACAGTATCAATTCTATTGGAAAAATTCCATCGATTATTATTGGAGGTTTTGAATTTCCTCTACCTACTGTCAAGAAGAGATATGATATTCTTATTGTTGGGGATGTGCATATCCCCGTCGAGGTAACCTAGTATTATTCGAAATTTCTCCGGTTCCATGTTATTCGGAATGAGTTTGTTAACAAGACTTGATCAACCTTGTTAGTGGATTCCTTTTGATGAGCATGATATGGATGAAGTTAGAAAGCACAACCTTCTGTACCCTCCTTTTACTTTCTGTTATTTAGATTAAATAAAGCAAAAATAGTATTTTCTGTCTGTTTTCTGAATTATCTGTGCAATAAAAAAATACCCCGAAAATAAAAGTTCTCCAAATGCCCCGAAATTGAAATATGTTTTTTCTAGAATATTTGAGAATATCTGGCACTAAGAACACATCAGGGGGAGCAAGCACCTGGCCACGAGGATCCAGGGCGCGCCCACCCCCTGGGCGCGCCCCTGCCTCGTGAGCCCCTGGTGGCTCCCCTCCACTTATTCCAGCCACCACACACTCCTTCTTCCTCCCCAAAAAAATCACCAACCAGCTCAAGCACGAGTTCTTGCTCATTTTGCTGCGATTTTCGATCTCCTTGCTCAAAGCTCCACTCACAAAACTGCTTTGGGGGATTGTTTTTTGGCATGTGACTCCTCCAATGGTCCAATTAGTTTTTGTTCTAGTGCTTTATTCATTGCAAATTTTTGCTGCCTAGGTGACCCTGTTCTTGAGCTTTCATGTCAAATTTATATGGTCCCAAGTAGTTCTAATGCATGATATAGTCTCTAGGCACTTGTGGGAGTAGTTGCTATCAATTTTGTTGAGTTTGGTTCACTTTAATTTTGAGTTACTAAAAATTTCAGAAATTTTTAGAAAATGATGAAGAGATTTTTGAGGGGCTCTTCGAGTCGAAGCTCGAGGGATAAGCAAAGTGAAGAGGATAAGAGGCCCAAATATAATCTCCCTGGCACTGCGGAGGTTCGGCCGTGTGAATGGCCTTGTGATGAGTTCTTAATAGCAGCCGGGACTCATGATGATTTCTATTCTTTGGTTGAGATTGCGGGCCTCACCGACTTCCTCTGCGACCAGCGTGAACACTATCTCTTACTCACTAATATTTTCATGCAAAATTTTCATTTTCATGCTAGGAGATCACCACCTTCAGTGGAATTTTATTTATATGATAAGCATAAGGAGATGTCCCTTTCTGATTTCTGCCGGGTTTGTAAGATACCCCTTACTGGCAGCATAGAGGAACCACATCGTAATGATGTGGAGGGGTTTATTGATATGATTTCTGTAGGGGAAACAAGGAAAGTTTCCGATGCAAGAATTACTAGCATACATTTTCCGGTTCTGCGTTACTTTGCGATATTTGCTAGTAGATGTTTAATTGGTCGCGGAAACTGTGGAAACCTTAGTGCCCCTGATATTGTTATTTTGGGCCATGCCTTGTTTCGTGATAACTCTTTTAGCCTAGGCGCTATCGTTGCCAAACGGTTAAGTCTTAACCGCACGAAGGGTCCCATCTTGGGAGGTATCTTCGCCTCGCGCCTCGCTGCACACTTTAACAAACCTATTAGGCATTATGAGAAAGAAGAAGAGTTGCTGCCTCCTGTTTTTCTAGACTATAATAGTATGGTAGCACATGATTTTATCGTTAAGAATAAGGAAAAGACGCTTAAGTACAAACTGATATTTGATAAAATTCGCCCTGAGATTACTACTTTGCCTGCTCCTTCTTTGTTTGACTTATCTACATGCAAGTACCTTGTTCAGCCGGAGGCATTTCATGCCTAGCAGAACCCCACACCAGCTACAGAGCCAGAGCCGGAACCACAATTTGTTCCTTCATGACAGTCTGTTTACCAGTGGGATCCAGAGGAGATTGCCAACCAGTGGCAACCCAAGGCTCCTTCTTAGTACGACCCCAACTACAACTTTGATCCATGGGCATAGACCAACTTAGGCCAAAAGCCTAAGCTTGGGGGAGTACATATTTCTCACCGACATTAGATTCATGCTCACACACTTATTCTAGTTGTCGGTGCTCATACTTTTTCATTGTACTATCCATGCTAGTTTATTTTATTTTCTCGCTTTCTTCTTGTGTGTTCGATAAACCTTCAGAAAAAACAAAAACAAAATAGTTGTAGATTTTAGTTAATTTACTTTCCATGCCGGTAGTAGTATTAATTAAAAGAAAACCCAAAAAGATTTCTTGTTCTTCTTTTGTTTGTTGGGAGCTTTCCTGTGTAAATAGTTTTATTTCTTTTCTTTTCTTTGGGGGTCGAGAGGAGAAGACCATAATGAAAATGTTGTGGCTCTTATATGCATTATTGTTGATTTAACAAAGAGCCCATATTATCTTGTCTTCTCCTGTGTGTCAGATGCCTGCAGATTTCAGCTTAGTCCAATGCACGTGCACTATTATTATTATCCACATCGTTCGGTCGTGCAAGTGAAAGGCAATAATGACGATATATGATGGACTGATTGAGATGAGAAAAGCTGGTATGAACTCGACCTCTCTTGTTCTTGTAAATATGAGTAGTTCATCATTCCTGATTCAGCCTATTATGAATGAACATGTTTGCAATGACAATTAGAGATTATAGTTGCTTATGCCATGCTTAATTAGCTAGGAGTTTATAATGGTTTACCTTGCGTGCCAACATGCTATTAAAATGGTTGTGATGTGGTATGATAGGGTGGTATCCCCCTTTGAATGATTCAAGTGACTTGACTTGGCACATGTTCACGCATGTAGTTGAAACAAAATCAACATAGCCTTCACGATATTTATGTTCATGGTGGATTATATCCTACTCATGCTTGCACTCAATGTTTATTAATTTTAATGCATGTTCATGACTGTTGTCGCTCTCTAGTTGCTCGCTCCCCAGTCTTTTTATAGCCTTCACTTGTACTAAGCGGGAATACTGCTTGTACATCCACTTCCATTAAACCCCAAAGTTATTCCATATGAGTCCACTATACCTTCCTATATGCGGTATCTACCTGCCGTTCCAAGTAAATTTGTATGTGCCAAACTCTAAACCTTCAAATAAAATTCTGTTTTGTATGGTCGAATAGCTCATGTATCAACTAGGGCTGTCTGTATCTTCCATGCTAGGCGGGTTATTCTCAAGAGGAGTGGACTCTGCTCCTCACTCACGAGAAAATGGCTGGTCACCGGGATGCCCAGTCCCATGCTTTAAGCAAATCAAATCGAAATAATTGCAAACAAAACTCCCCCAGGACTATTGCTAGTTGGAGGCACTCGTTGTTTCGAGCCAGCCCTGGATTAATGCTTGTTGGTGGTGGGGGAGTATAAACTTTACCATTCTGTTTGGGAACCGCCTATAATGTGTGTAGCATGGAAGATATCGAGATCTCTCGGTTGTTATGTTGACAATGAAAGTATGCCGCTCAAAATATTATTCATCTCTATTTCAAAATCGAGCTCTGGCACCTCTACAAATCCCTGCTTCCCTCTGCGAAGGGCCTATATATTTACTTTTATGTTGAGTCATCTCCCTCTTATTAAAAAGCACCAGCTGGAGAGCACCGCTGTCATTTGCATCCATTACTATTAATTTATATTGGGTATGACTATGACTGGATCTCTTTTACCATGAATTACAATGTTTAGTCAGTCCTTGAGCTTTAAAGGTGCTCTGCATTTATGTTTTGCGGTCTCAGAAAGGGCTAGCGAGATACCATCTAGTTATATCATATCATGATTGTTTTGAGAAAGTGTTGTCATCTGAGATTTATTATTATTGCTCGCTAGTTGATTATGCCATTGACATGAGTAAACATGAGACCTAAGTGTTATTGTGAATATGGTTAGTCATAATCTTTGCTGAAAACTTGAATGCTGGCTTTACATATTTACAACAACAAGAGCAAAAAGAGTTTGTAAAAGTTTTTCTTTATCACTTTCAGTTTATCAACTGAATTGCTTGAGGACAAGCAAAGGTTTAAGCTTGGGGGAGTTGATACGTCTCCGTCGTATCTACTTTTTCAAACACTTTTGCCCTTGTTTGGACTCTAACTTGCATGATTTGAATGGAACTAACCCGGACTGATGCTATTTTCAGCAGAATTGCCATGGTGTTATTTTTGTGCAGAAATAAAAGTTCTCGAAATGACCTGAAAATCAACGGAGATTATTTTTGGAATTAATAAAAAATACTGGCGAAAGAATCAAGGCCAGGGGGCCACACCCTATCCACGAGGGTGGGGGGCGCGCCTCCCTGCCTCGTGGGCCCCCTGGTGCTCCACCGACCTCAACTCCAACTCTATATATTCACGTTCGGGGAGAAAAAATCACAGAGAATGATTCATCGCGTTTTACGATATGGAGCCGCCACCAAGCCCTAATCTCTCTCGGGTGGGCTGATCTGGAGTCCGTTCGGGGCTCCGGAGAGGGGAATCCGTCGCCATCATCATCATCAACCTTCTTCCGTCACCAATTTCATGATGCTCACCGCCATGCATGAGTAATTCCATTGTAGGCTTGCTGGACGATGATGGGTTGGATGAGATTTACCATGTAATCGAGTTAGTTTTGTTAGGGTTTGATCCCTAGTATCTACTATGTTCTGAGATTGATGTTGCTATGCCTTTGCTATGCTTAACGCTTGTCACTAGGGCCCGAGTGCCATGATTTCAGATCTGAACCTATTATGTTTTCATGAATATATGTGAGTTCTTGATCCTATCTTGCAAGTCTATAGTCACCTATTATGTGTTATGATCCGTTAACCCCGAAGTGACAATAATCGGGATCATTACCGGTGATGACCGTAGTTTGAGGAGTTCGTGTATTCACTAAGTGTTAATGCTTTGGTCCGGTACTCTATTAAAAGGAGGCCTTAATATCCCTTAGTTTCCAATAGGACCCCGCTGCCATGGGAGGGTAGGACAAAAGATGTCATGCAAGTTCTTTTCAATAAGCACGTATGACTATATACGGAATACATGCCTACATTACATTGATGAATTGGAGCTAGTTCTGTGTCACCCTATGTTATATCTATTACATGAGGAATCGCATCCGGCATAATTATCCATCAGCGATCCAATGCCTACGAGCTTTTCACATATTGTTCTTCGCTTATTTACTTTTCTGTTGCCACTGTTACAATTACTACAAAACTACTACTGTTACTTTTGCCACCGTTACGGTTACTTCCATACTACTTTGCTACTAAATACTTTTTTGCAGATATTAAGTTATCCAGGTGTGGTTGAATTGACGACTCAACTACTAATACTTGAGAATATTCTTTGGCTCCCCTTGTGTCGAATCAATAAATTTGGGTTGAATACTCTACCCTCGAAAACTGTTGCGATCCCCTATACTTGTGGGTTATTAGCCCCGCACTAGGACATCTCCCCGGCCCTCGGCCCCTGCTGCTTCAAGGAGAAGAAGCGCATCCAGAGGTCGATCGAAGTGTCGACCCCCAGGTACCCCTCGCAGAGGGTGACAAAGCCCGATAGCTGCACGATGGCGCCGACGCCCAGATGATGGGGCTGGAGCCCGAAGAACTCCAGGAAGTCGCAGAAGAAGGCGCTCGCGGGAAGCCCGAACCCGCGCTTGAAGTGCGGGAAAAAGACGACGCGCTCCGTGCCCTCGGGCCACGGCTCCCGCTCCCCCCCGCGGCACGTGCGCGGCGACCTCCGTCTCCCCCGGCAGGCGCCTGGTGGTGCGGAGATAAGTGATGTCCTTGAGAGAGACGGTCGAGCCCATCCACGAGCCCGATGGCAGCGCCATCGATAGAGATGCAGGAGAAAGAAGAAGAAGATGGTGACGAAGCTCTGCTCAAAGCAACGGGCGTCGCAGCGCGCGGCGGTCGCAAGAAGCAGAGGAAGGAAGCAAAAGGCAAAGGGGCGCGAGCGAGAATGATTTCTGCCGCCCCCTCCTCGGCCCAATTTATAAGCCACGGTTCGAAACGTGGGGGAGTGGGATCGTTTGCGCTCGCCTTTCCCACTTCCCCGCAATAACTGCGCACGTATGCGCGCTATAACTGTCTTGAGAATGGCAACCGACTTGCGGACGCCGCAATAAATCCGCGTGCATGGGCCGAGGGCGCGTGGCCGTGGGCCCCTGCGTGTTGCCCTGTCCCGTCACGCGCGTGGCCTGCCAGGCCCCTCCGGCTCCCAGACACCACGTGGCGCCTGCGCGAAGCCCAAAGATTCGGTGGACTCCTCGGTTTCCCGCTGCTGCCGGGATGCTGCGATCCGGCTTCCGAAAGCCGGCACACAGTGGGTGTTGCCGGACCCGGCGGTCTCAAAATTTGCCTCCCTCAAAGGGGGAAACTGTGAAGGCCCTCCCATCCGAAGACGTCGGACCTTCACAGCTTCGGGGACTACTGTCGGGGGGATGAACCCCGGGCAGGCAACGGAACCCAGATCCTTTTCAAAAATGACGGGGCCAGCATCGCCCCTCAAGCCGGCTCGCGCTTGGCCGGGTTGCTCAACCCAGCCAAGCCCCTCTACCCGGCCTTATCCTCGACCCGGCCGGACTCCTCAACTCGGCCCCAACAAACAGCTCAAGACAGCCAAGCCTGGCGCACCAAGACTTCTCCAACAAGCCAGCTCCACCCTTGGCGTGTTCTCCAACCCGGACATGGGTCAGCGGCCGTCCCATCCCAGCCGTACGATGGGACAAGTCTCCACCAACTGATGACTAAAGCAACAGTGCCCCGCCCATGCCTCTGGTCAGCTGGGCGTGGCAACAGTGCCCCCCACCTACCCGCTGACCAGGGCTGGCGTGGCCACGGAGCAATCGTCGTCACCCATGACGCCAGCAAGCAACGACTTGACGGAGAGCCACTGTAGCCGACTCAACCCGGGCACTCCCTGACGATCGACAAGACGGCCAACAGTGCACCTGTACCCGGCGGGTCCCACGCCCGGGGAACCCGGCGAGTCCTGGTACCCGGCGGGTCCCAGCACCGGGTTCCTAGACACTAACGACCCGGCCCTACAACCTTGTAACATTACCATTGTACCCCTAGGGGTTGACCTATAAAACCCCCCAGGAGCCCTCATGCATACGTGCGATCAGATCATCAGTAGCACACACACACACCACAAGGAGGAGCAGCCTAAGCCATGGCCTGTCTTCCTTCTTCCTCCATACAGCTCTAGGAGAAACCCTGTACTGTTACATATAAACCACACTTGGCAGGACTAGGGGTGTTATCTCTCCGGAGAGCCCCAAACCTGGGTATGTCTTGCGTCCCGCGCTCGCTCATGCCGACCTCGCCTCTGGAGCCCACCAGTGCCCTCGAGCCTCCTCCTCTCTTTAGCCATCCCTTGGCATCTGCCGTGCGCCCACCACGACATCATCACTATAAGCCTTGCAAGCAATGTGACTAATGAGTTAGTTGCAGGATGATGCATTACGGAACGAGTAAAGAGACTTGCTAGTAACGAGATTGAACTAGGTATGATGATACCGACGATCGAATCTCAGGCAAGTAACATACCGATGACAAAGGGAACAACGTATGTTGTCATTATGGTTTGACCGGTAAAGATCTTCATAGAATATGTAGGAACCAATATGAGCATCCAGGTTCCGCTATTGGTTATTGACCGGAGTCTACATAGTTCTCGAACCCGTAGGGTCCGCACGCTTAACGTTCGATGACGATTTGTATTATATGAGTTATGTGATTTGGTGACCGAATGTTGTTCAGAGTCCCGGATGAGATCACGTACATGACGAGGAGTCTCGAAATGGTCGAGAGGTAAAGATTCATATATAGGACGATAGTATTCGGACACCGGAAGTGTTCTGGGGTACCGGGTACGTATCGGGTCACCGGAAGGGGTTCCGGGCACCCCCCCCCCCCCGGCCAAGATATGGGCCTTATTGGGCCTAGGGCGGGACAAACTAGCCCCATGTGGGCTGGTGTGCCCCCATATGGGCTGATCTAAGTGGAGATAGGAAAAGGGGAAGAGGAAAGGAAATGGAGGGAATCGGATTCCCCCATCCTTTCCCCTCTCACCTCTTTCCTTCCCCCCTCCGGAGATAAGGAAAGGGGGAGGCCGAATTGGAGGAGGCACCCAAGTAGTATTCCTTGTACTTGGGGCGCCCCATGGCTGTCCCCCTCCCCCTCCCACCTATATATATGTGGGGAGGGAGCGCCTAGAACACACAACAAACATTGTTAGCCGTGTGCGGCGCCCCCCTCCACGGTTTACGCCTCCGGTCATATTCACATAGTGCTTAGGCGAAGCCCTGCGCGGATCACTTCACCATCACCATCACCACGCCATCATGATTACAGAACTCTCCCTCGACCCTCTGCTGGATCAAGAGTTTGAGGGACGTCATCGAGCTGAAGTGTGCTGAACTCGGAGGTGCCGTACGTTCGGTGCTTGATCGGTTGGATCGCGAAGACGTTCGACTACATCAACCGCGTTAAGCTAACGCTTCCGCTTTCGGTCTACGAGGGTACGTAGACACACTCTCCCCCTCTCATTGCTATGCATCTCCTAAATAGATATTGCGTGATCGTAGGAATTTTTTTGAAATTGCATGCTACGTTCCCCTACAGGCACAACCCACCTGGGCGCGCCAGGGCACAACCCACCTGGGCATGCCAGGGGGCCCTGGCGCACCCTGGTGGGTTGTGCCTCCCTCGGGGCACCCCCGAGGTGCTGCTTTGGCCCATCTTGGGTGTTATGGTCCATAAAAAATCTTCGTGGAGTTTCGTTGCGTTTGGACTCCGTCTGATATTGCTTTCCTGCGATGTAAAAATCATGCAGAAAATAGCAACTGGCACTTGGCACTATGTCAATAGGTTAGTCCCAAAAAATGATATAGAATGACTATAAAATGATTATAAAACATCCAAAAATGATAATAAAACAGCATGGAACAATAGAAAATTATAGATACGTTGGAGACGTATCAGCATTAATATGCTATGTTATATTATTTTTGGGACTAACCTATTAACCTAGAGCCCAGTGTCAGTTCCCGTTTTTCCCTGTTTTTGAGTTTTGCAGAAAAGGAATACCAAACGGAATAAAACTTTCGTGATGATTTTTCTTGGACCAGAAGACAACCAGGAGACTTGGAGATGGAGTCGGAGGAGCCACGAGGCGGCCACAAGGACGGAGGGCGCTCCTAGGGGGTAGGCGCGCCCCCACCCTTGTGGGCCCCACGTGTACCTCCTGACCTAATTTCTATGCCTATATATTCCCATATATCCCCAAACCAACAGAGGCATCCACGAAAACACTTTTCCACTGCCGCAACCACTTGTACCCGTGAGATCCCATCTAGGGACCTTTTTCGGCACCCTGCCGGAGGGGGATTCGATCACGGAGGGCTTCTACATCAACTCTATTGCCCTTCCTATGAAGAGTGAGTAGTTTACTTCAGACCTACGAGTCCATAGCTAGTAGCTAGATGGCTTCTTCTCTCTCTCTTTGATTTTCAATACCATGTTCTCCTCGATGTTCTTGGAGATCTATTCGATGTAATACTTTTTTGCGGTGTGTTTTCCGAGATCCGATGAATTGTGGATTTATGATCAGCTTATCTAAGAATATTATTTGAACCTCCTCTGAATTCGTTAATGCATGATTTGATATCTTTGTAATTCTCTTCGAACTATCGGTTTGGTTTGGCCAACTAGATTGATTTTTCTTGCAATGGGAGAAGTGCTTAGCTTTGGGTTCAATCTTGCGGTGTCCTATCCCAGTGACAGTAGGGGCAGCAAGGCACATATTGTATTGTTGCCATCGAGGATAAAAAGATGGGGTTTTCATCATATTGCTTGAGTTAATTCCTCTACATCATGTCATCTTGCTTAATGTGTTACTTTGTTCTTTATGAACTTAATACTCTAGATGCATGATGGACATCGGTCGATGTGTGGAGTAATAGTAGTATGCAGAATCATTTCGGTCTACTTGACGCAGACGTGATGCCTATATTCATGATCATTGCCTTAGATATTGTCATAACTTTGCACTTTTCTATCAATTGCTCGGCAGTAATTTGTTCACCCGCCGTATTATTTGCTATCATGAGAGAAGCCTCTAGTGAAACCTATGGCCCCTGGGTCTATCTTCCATCATATTAGTTTCCGATCTATTACTTTTGCAATCTTTTACTTTTCGATCTATAAACCAAAAATGCCAAATATATTTACTTTTATCTATCTCCATCAGATCTCACTTTTGCGAGTGACCGTGAAGGGATTGACAACCCCTCTATCGCGTTGCGTGCAAGTTGTTTGATTGTTTGTGCAGGTATTTAGTGACTTGAGCGTTGTCTCCTACTGGATTGATACCTTGGTTTTCAAACTGAGAGAAATACTTATCTCTACTTTGCTGCATCACCCTTTCCTCTTCAAGGAAAAAACCAACGCAAGCTCAAGAAGTAGCAAGAAGAATTTCTAGCGCCGTTGCCGGGGAGATCTACGCCAAGTCAAGACATACCAAGTACCCATCGTAAACTCTCATCTCTTGCATTACATTATTCACCATTCGCCTCTCGTTTTCCTCTCCCCAGCTTCTAAAACGATTTTTGAAAATATTTGCCTTTTCCTTCGCCCTTCTTCCGTTCGATCTTTTGTTTGCTTGTGTTACCATGTGCCTTATTTTTGCTTGCATCTTCGCTTGCTAAAAGTTTATGTATCCTCATCCACTTTCTAATCTTTTTAAGAGATCCAATTATGATGAACCAATTGTTAGTGAGTGTCCACTAGATTATCTTTATAAAGTTTTGCTTGAAATTCGTGAATCTGGAAATTGTGATGAAGAAATTTATGAAGTGATTCACGGTAGATCTTTGAATGAAAAGCATGATTGCAATGATGTTATTATAAATTCTATTAATGTCAATTATGTTAATGATATGCAAAACCCTAAGCTTGGGGATGCTAATTTTGCTATGTCTACTACTTGTTGCAATGATCATGATTGGGGTGATTCTTCTTATGATCTTGAAAGTTTATTTAAGCCCCATGATGAATATGAGATTGATAATAATGTTTGCAATAATATTGAAAGTGGGTCTGGAAGAGTGTTGACTTTAGATCCCACACATTTGGAGAATATTCAATCTTATGAAATTTTTGATAAAAGTGGGTTCGGAGAGGTCATGACTTTATTTTATGATAATCCCACTATTTCGGAAGAGTGTCAACTTTGCATGCATGTGGTTCATGAAGAGAAAATTTTATGTGATAGTTATATTATTGAATTTGATTATGATCCTACATGTAATTATTATGAGAGAGGAAATTATGGTTGTAGAAATTTTCATGTTACAAAATTACCTCTCGTTATGTTGAGATTGCCATTGTTTCTTTCTTCTTACTTGCATATGATGGTTTTTGCTTGTCTTGATAATTTGTTTGCTTATAAAATTCCTATGCATAGGAAGCATGTTAGACTTAAACTTGTTTTTCATATGTTTTATGATGCTCTCTTTGTGTTTCAATTGCTATATTTCGTGAGAGCATCAGTAAAAATACCAATGCCTAGCTAAAAGGCTTTAAAGAAAAGCGCTCGTTGGGAGACAACCCAATATTTTTCCTTGATGTTTTCAAATAAATATTTCATATAAACTCTGGTTATATGTGTTTTTGTGTTTTAATTAGTGTTTGTGCCAAGTAAGATCTTTGGGATAGCTTATGATGATAGTTGATTTGATCTTCCTGAAAAACAGAAACTTTTGTGCCCAGGAAAATAATTCTCAATTTTTACAGAAGCGCGCTTTTGAGTTGATTCTTTTTGCAGAAGATTAATAAACAAATTGCTTAGGTCGTCCTAATTTTTCAGAATTTTTGGAGTTACAGAAGTATTCGAGAGTTACAGATTGCTACAGACTGTTCTGTTTTTGACAGATTATGTTTTCTATGTGTTGTTTGCTTATTTTGATGATTCTATGGGTAGTATCGAGGGGTATGAACCATGGAAAAGTTGGAATACAGTATATATTACACCAATATAAATAAAAATGAGTTCACAACAATACCAAAAGTGGTGATTTATTTTCTTATACTAACGGAGCTTATGAGATTTTCTGTTGAGTCTTGTGTTGTAAGTTTGATTCCTTATGATTGTTTTGAGATAAAAAGATGGTGATATTAGAGTCATGCTAGTAAGTAATTGTGAATTTGAGAAATACTTGTGTTAAAGTTTGTGATTCCCGTAGCATGCACGTATGGTGAACCGTTATGTGATGAAGTCGGAGCATGATTTATTTATTGATTGTCTTCCTTATGAGTGGTGGTCGGGGACGAGCGATGGTCTTTTCTTACCAATCTATCACCCTAGGAGCATGCGCGTAGTAATTCGTTTTGATAACTAATAGATTTTTGCAATAAGTATGTGAGTTCTTTATGATTAATGTTGAGTCCATGGATTATACGCACTCTCATCCTTCCACCTTTGCTAGCCTCTCTAGTACCGCGCAACTTTCGGCGGTACCATAAACCCACCATAAAGCTTCCTCAAAACAGCCACCATACCTACCTATTATGGCATTTCCATAGCCATTCCGAGATATATTGCCATGCAACTTTCTACCGTTCCGTTTATTATGACACGCATCATCATTGTCATATTGCTTTGCATGATCGTGTAGTTGACATCGTATTTGTGGCAAAGCCACCTTTCATAATTCTTTCATACATGTCGCTCTTGATTCATTGCACATCCCGGTACACCGTCGGAGGCATTCATATAGAGTCATATTTTGTTCTAAGTATCGAGTTGTAATTCTTGAGTTGTAAGTAAATTAAAGTGTGATGATCTTCATTATTAGAGCATTGTCTCATGTGAGGAAAGGATGATGGAGACTATGATTCCCGCACAAGTCCGGATGAGACTCCGGACGAAAAAAGAGGCCAAAAAATAAATAGACAAGGCCCAAATAAAAAAATGAGAGAAAAGAGAGAAGGGGCAATGTTACTATCCTTTTACCACAGTTGTGCTTCAAAGTAGCACCATGATCTTCATGATAGAGAGTCTCCTATGTTGACACTTTCATATACTAGTGGGAATTTTTCATTATAGAACTTGGCTTGTATATCCCAATGATGGGCTTCCTCGAAATTGCCCTAGATCTTCGTGAGCAAGCGAGTTGGATGCACACCCACTTAGTTTCTTTTTGAGCTTTCATAAACCTGTAGCTATGGTGCATTCGTTGCATGGCAATCCCTACTCACTCACATTGATACCTATTGATGGGCATCTCCATAGCCCGTTGATACGCCTAGTCGATGTGAGACTATCTCCTTCTTTTTGTCTTCTCCACAACCACCTTCTATTCCACCTATAGTGCTATGTCCATGGCGCACGCTCATGTATTGCGTGAAAGTTGAAAAAGTTTGAGAACATCAAAAGTATGAAACAATTGCTTGGCTTGTCATCGGGGTTGTGCATGATTTGAATATTTTTTGTGATGAAGATGGAGCATAGCCAGACTATATGATTTTGTAGGGATAGGCTTTCTTTGGCCATGCTATTTTGAGAAGACATAATTGCCTTGTTAGTATGCTTGAAGTATTATTGTTTTTATGTCAATATTAAACTTTTGTTTTGAATCTTACGGATCTGAACATTCATGCCACAATAAAAGAGATTACATGGATAAATATGTTAGGTAGCATTCCACATCAAAAATTCTGTTTTTATCATTTACCTACTCGAGGACGAGCAGGAGTTAAGCTTGGGGATGCTTGATACGTCTCCAACGTATCTATAATTTTTTATTGTTCCATGATATTATATTATCTGTTTTGGATGTTTTATATGCATTAATATGCTATTTAATATTATTTTTGGGACTAATCTATTAACCTAGAGCCCAGTGCCGGTTCCTGTGTTTTTCCCTGTTTTTAAGTTTCGCAGAAAAGGAATACCAAATGAAGTCCAAACGGAATAAAACCTTCGCGATAATTTTTCTTGGACCAGAAGACAACCAGGAGACTTGGAGATGAAGTCGGAGGAGCCACGAGGCGGCCACAAGGACGGAGGTGCGCCCAGGGGGGTAGGGCGCACCTCCACCCTTGTGGGCCCCTCATGCACCTCCTGGCCTAATTTCTGTTCCAATATATTCCCATATATCCCCAAACCAATAGAGGCATCCACGAAAACACTTTTACACCGCCACAACCTTCTATACCCGTGAGATCCCATCTAGGGAACTTTTCCGGCACCCTGCCGGAGGGGAATTCGATCACGGAGGGCTTCTACATCAACTCTATTGCCCTTCCGATGAAGCGTGAGTAGTTTACTTCAGACCTACGGGTCCATAGCTGGTAGCTATATGGCTTCTTCTCTCTCTTTGATTCTCAATACCATGTTCTCCTCGATGTTCTTGGAGATCTATCCGATGTAATACTTTTTTGCGGTGTGTTTGCCGAGATCCAATGAACTGTGGATTTATGATCAGCTTATCTATGAATATTATTTGAGTCTCCTCTGAATTCTTTAATGCATGATTTGATATCTTTGTAATTCTCTTCGAACTATCGGTTTGGTTTGGCCAACTAGATTGGTTTTTCTTGCAATGGGAGAAGTGCTTAGCTTTGGGTTCAACCTTGCGGTGTCATGTCCCAGTGACAGTAGGGGCATAAAGGCACGTATTGTATTGTTGCCATCGAGGATAAAAAGATGAGGTTTTCATCATATTACTTGAGTTAATTCCTCTATATCATCATCTTGCTTAATGCGCTACTCCGTTCTTTATGAACTTAATACTCTAGATGCATGATGGATAGCGGTCGATATGTGGAGTAATAGTAGTAGATGCAGAATCGTTTCAGTCTACTTGACACGGACGTGATGCCTATATTCATAGTCATTGCCTTAGATATCGTGATAACTTTGCGCGTTTCTGTCAATTGCTCGACAGTAATTTGTTCATCCACCGTATTATTTGCTATCATGAGAGAAGCCTCTAGTGAAACCTATGGCCCCGGGGTCTATCTTCCATTATAATAGTTTACGATCTATTACTTTTGCACTTTCCGATCTATAAACTAAAAATACCAAAAATATTTACTTTACCGTTTGTTTACTTTTATCTATCTCTATCAGATCTCACTTTTGCGAGTGACCCTGAAGGGATTGACAACCCCTTTATCGCGTTGGGTGCAAGTTGTTTGATTGTTTGTGCAGGTATCCGGTGACTTGAGCGTTGTCTCCTACTGGATTGATACCTTGGTTCTCAAACTGAGGGAAATACTTATCTCTACTTTGCTGCATCACCCATTCCTCTTCAAGGGGAAAACCAACGCAAGCTCAAGAAGTATCACTCGGCCAAAGTTATCAAGCCTAAAATTAAGCTTTTGTTGACATGGTAGAAAGAAGAAGGGTTCAAATTCCGTTGTTTGCATACTATAGACAACAAGTTGAGGTGGATGAGTTGGTTATTAGTCATAGTAGGCATGCATTAGATTTGAGTTCAAGTCTCGTTTTAAGCGCTTTATTATTTCTTTTTCTTCCCACTTAAATTAACTAGCATAAAACTGGGAGAGATAAGAAAACCGATTTGAAAAAAAATGGGAGGATGAAAATCGATGGAAGCTTTTTCAACACTCCTACAATCAAGCCAAGTTGAAAACGCTCATTCGATCGAGCGGAACAAGGCCTTCTACAGGTCGTTTGGTAATTTTGTTCACTGGCACACATGTGCCAGTTATTGTTGTCCTAAAATAATTCTGGATTGGTTCTAAAATTGCAAAACATTGTGAATTGTCAATAAAACAGTTCTAGGGATGGCGATGGCGCCTCTAGGGAAAGAGTGATGACGATGACGCCTCCGCGCTGTCTCGGCGAGACCCTCTTTAGAGGGATGTGTGTGGGGTATCTTATGTGTGCTGCTCAACAATTGTGATAAGAAAACCGATTTGAAAATAAAAATTCGGAGGATGAAAATCGGTGGAAGCGTTTTCAACACTCCTACAATCAAGCCGAGTTGAAAACGCTCGTTCGATCGAGCGGAACAAGGCCTTCTACAGGTCGTTTGGTAATTTTGCTAACTGGCACACATGTGCCAGTTATCGCTGTCCTAAAATAATTCGGGATTGGTTCTAAAATTGCAAAAACATTGTGAATTGTCAATAAAACAGTTCTAGGGACGGCAATGGCGCCTCTAGGGAAAGAGTGATGACGATGACGCCTTCGTGGTGTCTCGGCGAGACCCTCTTTGGAGGGATGTGCATGAGGTATCTTATGTGTGTTGCTCAGCAGTTGTGACTTTTTTTTTGCCCTGTTCTCCATAATTAATTGGGCAACCTGGTTTTCGCTCGGTTTTTCCTAATTAACTGAGCAACTCTTTCTTCTTAATGAATTTCATAAAATGTTCATGAATACAAAAAATGTAAACGATTTCAGAAAAGTGTTCATTAATTTGTACACAATAATTTCACGATTTTCAAAAAAAATCTTCAGTATTTTCAAAAATATTCCGAATTTTAAAAAATGTTCACGAATTAAAAAGAGTAAAATTAAAAGGGAAAATAGAAAAAAACTAAAAAAAGAAAAAGAAACATAAAAGGAAAAAGAAAAAAAGTGGGGGACCTAGTACTGAAGCACTATTTCTATACTGGGCCGGTTTTGCTTCCGTGACAGGTACGGTTATTGCAATGTTTCAGATATATGTCAAAAATATAAAAACGGGCCTCATATCTCGCATATAGCAAGTTGGCCTCGCCTGAAACTTTTTTGGGTCACTACAGTACTGGGCCGGCCTAGTACTGAAGCACTATTTTTCACTGTTTTGCATGTTTTTTTTTTCTGTTTTCTTATCTTTTTCAGTTTTTATTTAGTTTTTATTTTTATTTTTCTTCGGGTTTCTCTCATTTTATTTGTTTCTATTTGCTTTTTGATGATTTTCAATTTGACTTCTTGCTTTTCCTTTCCTTCTATTTTTTCATGGTTGAACACAAGTCAACATTTACATGCTTACCATTTTTCAAATACATGATATACATATTTTTATAATATATGTTTTGATGCCTATTTTTCTCATACACATTATTTTTTCATGCAAATAAAGATTTTAATATACATTTATAATTTTTAAATACACAATTAACATTTTTATAAATATATGTTTTGAGGTATACTTTATTTTTAGATAGATTTTATATTTTTTGTTACGGGGGAAACTTTTATACTTGTTAAGTAATATTTAATGCATGATCCTCATTTTTCTTATGTATGTTTTGATGTCTACATTTTTTTATGTATGTTTTGATGTCTACGTTTTAAATACATGTCTTACATTTTTTTTCTACATCAAAACATTTTTTCTATACACGTTGTATTTTTTTGGTTACATCAAAAATATTTTCTAAGCACGTTTAACATTCTTTCAGATATATGTTGTGATGTCTAATTTTTGTAATAATGTTATGTAAAGAGATTTTTATAGTATATATGTTGAACAATTTTTGAACACACATGAAACATTTGTGTAATATACAATGATTTTTTTTCAAAACACAGTGAACATTTGTATATACGTTGTACCTATTCTAATATACGATAAACATTTTTATAATGCATGATGAACTTTTTGTAGCATACCCTAAACTGTTTTTGGAAATTTTGAATTTATGAGAAAAACGAAATACAAAAAGGCAATTAAAGAAAAGAAAGAAGTAAGCAAAAAACGAAAAATAAATTAGAAAAGTAAAGAAAAAGTTAAAAATAAAAAAATAGGGAAAACCCGGTTAAGGGAACCTACTAGAAGGTTCCCAAAACCTGGTGCCCACTCGAAGTGGGCCGGCCTCTTTTTTTTTTACTTTTCCATTTTCTTTTTTCTTTTTCACTTTCTTCTTTTCTGAAATCTGTGTTTTTTAAAACTTGTGATTATTTCCCAAATCCTCGAATGTTCGTCAGATTCATGAAATTTTAAAAAAACATGAACATTATCTCAACGCTTATTTTGGCGACGAGTATCTTTTTTTTGTCTCGGCGGCAACCTGAAACGGAGCGTGTATGTTTTTAAGCGCTTGTCTCGGCGGCGAGTCCGACTGGTCTTGGGTGCAAATGTATTATGGGGTGGATCAATTTGAGCTGACGAGTTGGATGGTGGTGGATTCTTGTGGGCAAGGAAGCTTTACTTTCTTATTTGGTTGTTCGTACACCAATTGACTAAACTAGGATTGGGCTAAATGTTGCCTGGGCGGAGTGCTCGCCTACGACGCACAGAACATAGGCTGGGCCTACGCGATTCGTGTAGCATGCGTGCAACGTTCTCTTCCATTTCGTGACGTTTATTTTTTATTTTTTTCTCTATTCCTTCAGGTAAAATACAAAAATATGTGTCAGATATACATCAAAACTTAATTTCTAAAACGTTCATGAACTTCCTAAAACATTGTCCACGTGTTTTGAAAAAATATTGATGTACTTAAAAAAAGTGTGAAAAGATTTTTTCATAAGTGGTCCAAATTTAAAAACAATGTTCAGTGAATGAAATGGTAACTGCGTACTTCTTTCAATTACATGATGGATTTGAAAACAATTTAAATGGTTTTTGAAACACGATGAACATTTCCAAATTCACGACGGACATTTCTTATAAACCATGATAAATGTTTTTTGAAATACATGATGAATTTATTAATAAGAAAATTCATTATAGAAAAAAACGATTTTTAAAAGTAAACATGATGAATGTTTTTAAATACACCCTGAACACTTTTTTTTGTAAAATACACGATGATTTATTTAAGTGCGTGATTGAGCATCTTTTTTATATAAGACGAACATTGTTGAATACACGACCTTTTGATTTCTGAAAAATATTATGAACAATGTCTTAAATATAGAGGATGTTTTCTAATATGCGAAATAGTTTTTTTATACATAATGAACATTCTTTAGGTGCACCCTTGAACAGTTAGAACCCAATGTCGGATGCATATGTTTTATATGCATGCTTAACCTTCTTTGAAAACACGATGAAAATTGAAAATACAAGATGAATACATTTTAGCCCCTTTTCAAATACACTATGAACATTTTAAAAAACCACAACGGACATTCACCATGCTCATTTTTTAAATACAAAGTGTTCAACACATTTTACAGGAAACGTTCTAATTTTAAAAATATTCATGTAGTTAAAAGTAAAGCTAGAAACAAAAATGAAAAACACGTAAAGAAGAAGAAAAAGGAAAGGAGGAAAACAGAACAGATAAATAATGGGAAAACGAAAAATAGAAGTAGAAAACAAAAAAAGGGGGAACAAAGAAAAACCAACTACCAAAAAGCCGACGAACAGCTGACCCAAAAAAAAATTACAACCTGGCGCTGCTACCTGGCCTAACCTGTGTCCGCTAGAGTGCGAGTGCAGGGGCGAGATATAGCCTTTGTTGATGAGGCTTTGTTAATTCTCATGTAGATGAGAATTAGCAAATCCGCAAGAAAAAAGAAGAGCCAGAACCCAGAGCATTGCATAATAATAACAATGAAACATGAGTATTAATAAGTTTCCCTTAAGAAAAAGATTATTAACAGGTTCAGTGCTCGGGACAAGCCAGAGCTTTAGTTGCGCAGATTCTGAAGTCGCCGCCCAACACAAGGCAAATTGTAAGGATCCCCTTGATATCTCGCACACGAACTAGTAGTAGTCTCACAGAGGTACTCAATCACAGTAGCTATTACAAGATCTGGATACACGAATGAGATGAAGGGGAAGAACTGGAGGTAGGGGAAAGAGAGAGGAGCCGCCGCCGTTCCGTGCCGTGATCCACTGGATGCCCTGGACGTCGCCTCCTCCCAGGCTCTTATCGCCTTGGTCGTTCCAGAATGGGCCAGGCCCGTTTAGCTGGCCCAAGGGGCCAGCCCAAGCATGTGATGGTAGGAGGGCTCCTAACACCCCCCCCCTCCTTGAAATGCGGCTTGACCCCAAGCCGACACCACCGAGAGCCGCCAGGATCCCATTGCATGCGGCGTTTCTTGACTAGCTTGAAGTCTTGATGGTAGTCGAAGTCGGGGTTGACTTGAACGATGAGGTTGGAGTGGCCGTGGCCGATGGTGACTTCATCCCAAGAGGCACCGCGGAAGTGGTCGTTGCCAACATAGTCTTGATCGAAGTTGAGATAGTACTTGTGGTGGATGGAGCCTTGTACGATGACGGCAACGACACTGGTGATGAAAACCTTCCCTCCTTGAAAAGTGCCTCGACTGGAAGCTGAAGTCCCATAACCTTCCTGGACGACTGTGAAGCATCCTAGACCATGAGGTGTGCCCCACACACAGTTTTTTCCGCTCCTCGTGGACTTGCCCGACTGGCAATATAATGGCAGCAAGAACCCCTGTATTGCTATGAGCTTGTCAAGTCTGCATTCAAGGTCCAATGTTCCAGGCAAGAAATGGATGGTCATCCCCTGTTTTAGTTCGCTGCTAGCCATTGGCTTCTCCATTCCCAACTGGATGCATATAGGAGTCGCATATGCAAGCCAGACTGCAAACAAGTAATACATCAGGGAAGTCAATGCACATGTACTGCATATATAGCTTGCAAGGCCTTCGGGATCCCACAATTGCTCAAGGTGGTCGCCACTAGCTGACGTATCTGGAGTCCAGCAAAACATTTGTTTATGCCCAAGGGAGAATTATACACTACCAAATAGACTGGAATCTGAATAATGAATCTCTGTTGCAAATTGTACAGCCTGAATCGCAAATAGTTTGAGAGTGTCGAAATACCAGCCATGATTAACCTCACATAATATTGGTTCAGAAAGGGGACGAGGCAACATAAAAATATGTTGTAAATTTTTGTCCTGCAATTGATGCTTGTCCCACTGCCATTGCATCGTGATAGCAGCTGGAGCAAAAGACAATAATGGCCAAAATTGCACGAACTGAATATAGACACTACTTGGAAGTGTTGTACTTAGAGCACCCAATCGCTGCTTGCTGTGAAGGAGCTTGTCATGACCATTGAAATCTGAATCATTGTTGCCCCGTTTCAAAAACCACGAGCATGAGAGCTGCACTGGAAGCATCCTTATGCAATACCCAAGGAGATTGGAGTGTTAAGTATATATGTTGTGTTTGTCTTGTACAGGCCCAGGCCCATAGTCTAGAGTGAGGCCCAGGCCCATGTAACCTTGTATATATCTCTCTCCTCCTCAATACAGAAAACTGTTCAGTCATTCTCTCTTCCTCACGTTTCCTAACATGGTATCAGACCAGGACCAAACCCTAGTCCCTCTTCCAGCCGCCACCCATGAAATCGACGCCGGTGAGGTGATTCAGGCGGATCTGTCTGGTGAGGAGACATCCACATCGCTGCCCCATCCCATCTTCGTCATCAACCTGTAGGAGATGCTCTCCAGCAGCTCCTCTGTGTGTCCTCACAGCTACTCTGTGAGAATACTTCCCCTGCTCTCCAGCAGTCATCTTCAGCAAGCTCTTGGTGCCTTCCCTGCTTTACAGCAAGCTCCAGGCGTTCCCCCTTCTATCCAGCAAGATCCAACAAGCTCCACCTTCTATCCAGTGAGATCCAGATCCTGTTTGTGGCTGTCTGCGGCTCTTCTCTTGTTGCTGCCTGCAGCTGCCTGCAGCTGCTATCAGATTGGGTGTTTCCAGCTGCTGGCCACTCACCACTATGGCAAGAAATGATTTCGGATTTGGTTCTTTGATCATAGATATCAAGCTTGATGGTCCAAACTACAGGGAATGGGCATTTTCTGCCCGAACTGTCTTGAGGACGACTGGTTTTGTTTCTCATCTGACAGATGATCCATCTAGTCCAAATGATGATGCAGCAAGGAAGTCTTGGCAAAAGATCGATGATCGTGTGATGGGAGTTTTAATTCTGGGTGTTGAACCCTCACTTCGAATGAGTCTTGAGCATCACACTTCAGCTAAAGAGATATGGAAGTACTTTGAGCAGCGCTACCTTCAGCCCAGCAGTGCACTTCATTTCTCCTTGTTGCAGAATTTACACAACACTCGGCAGCCAGAAGACATGTCCATAGAAGAGTACTATGGAGCTTTCACTCGCATCACTGGGCAGCTAGGTTCCATGGTTCCAAAGGGTAATTCTGGTTGTGAGTCATGTGCAACAAAGGAAAAGTATGACCATAAGACTCTCATGTTTCAGTTTGTGATGGGTCTCAAGCCAGACTTTAAGAACATTCGCACTCAATTGCTTGGTCGTACGACTCCTCCCACCTTGACAGAGGCACTTGCTAGCTTGATCGCTGAGGAGACTCGTCTCCGTTCTCTTGGGGCTACTTCTGCGCAGACTCTACACACTAGTGTTCTGGCTTTTCCTCAGCGGCCAGGTGCCTCCAAGGCCACACCTTCAACTGTCGTCTGCTCGTTCTGCAAGAAGGCAGGACACCACAGAGATGGTTGTTTCAAGCTTCATCCAGAGCTGTTAGCTGAGTTTCAGGCTAGACGGGCCCTCAATCAGCAGCGTCATGCACCCCAGGCTCCTTATCAGCAGCAAGCTCCTTATCAGTAGCAAGCGAGGGGTGCTTCTGCATCTGTTCTCTCTCAGCCCGCTGTTGCTGCAACCCAGCCTTGGGTTCTGGACTCTGGAGCTTCTTTCCATGTGACCTCTGATCGCTCTCAGCTTGTGTCTTGCCAGCCAGTGTGTAACACCCCGAGAATCATGCTATAGTAACTCCCTGTGATTAAGCTAATCATGTTGCTAAACAGGGCTTGATCACATTTGAATCACATTCCTTTCCAAACTCCTAATTCAAACTTCAAATTAAAATTAAAGTGGAAAATAAAAGTTTTCAAAAATTTGAACAAAAATGTTCGGTGGGTGCCAAATAATACACTGGTAATTATGGTGGAGAAAACACATTTTTATAAAATACCTAAATACTTTTAAATGAAATAAAACAGAAAAGAAAATAAACAAATAAAAAGAAAAAGCAAAAGAACACAGCACAGACAAAGAAAAAGAAAAAAAAAGAGAGAAGGCCCTCCCCCCCCACTGGACCGCTGGCCCAACTGGGCCGACCCCCGGCCCAGCCGGCCTAGCCCATCTCCCACTCCCCCTCGCCCCCTTCCCTGTTCCCCCGACCGGGGTTGGAACAGGGGCTGTCCCCGCCGCACCCCCTCGCCGGCGACGGGGAGGATAAGGGCGCCAGCTCCCCCCCCCGCCTCCTCGGGCCTCTCTCCCACTCGCCCCGCTCTCCTCTCGGCCCCTGCGCCTCCCTCTTCCCCCCCAGATCCGCGCCGCTCTCTTCTTCCCCACGCCCGACGCGCTCGCCGCCGTTCCCGTCGTTCACACGGCCACCGTGCCCCAATCGCCACCTCGCCGTGTCATACGCCGTCGCCGCCCTCGACTACACCACCTCCGCCTCTCCGTTGAAGCTCGGAGCCACTGCAACGGCCTCCCCGAGCTCGTCTTCAACTTCGGACGCCGGCGACCCCCTCCTTCCCCGGCGCCGACCTGCTGCTCCTAAGCTCTCACCGGCCTCCGTGTGCCGCGCGGTGAGCCTCTCCCCCCTCCTCCCCTGTCCTTTCTCTCTCGCGCGCCCCCTAGCTTCTTCCCCGCGCGCGCCCGAACGCCGCGCCCCGGAGCTCGCCGCCGGCGGGTCTCCGGTGACCTTATGGTCACGGGCTCAAGCCCGTTGCACTCCCCACCTCGCGTAGATGCCCCCCAGCCCCTCCGCTTGCTCGATAGCCCGCCGTAGCCTCGTTTCCGTCGGGCACCCGTGCGCGCCGTCGCCTCCGCCGCTCGCCGGCGCCGATTCCGGCCAAGTCCGGCGAAGCCCCGGCCACCCCTGGATGCGGCGCTGCGGGCCCTTTCGAATGGGCCTAGCCCCGCTCCTCCCCGAGCCCCGTAGCACGATTCCGGCCAACTCCGGCGAGGGGCCGCCGCTGCTTTGGTCGCCGGAGTTGCTCCGGCGCAGGCCGCCGACGTGGCCGGCCTGGGGCCACCCCAGGGCCACTGCCAGTGGGCCCCGTTGACTGGGTCCACCCAGTCAACGTGCTGACTGGGCAGGCCCAGCCACTGACATGCGGGCCCCGCCGCAAAAAGAAAAAAAAAGAAAAGGAAAATGTTTTATAAATAAAAATAATTAATTAATCTAATCACTCACTGACAGGTGGTCCCAGTAGTTAATTAACTAAAAATTAATTAGTTTAATCTTCTGTTAACCCACTGTCTATGACAGGTGGGTCCCCCGTGTCAGTTTTGACCAGTCAACCCGGACTGTTGACCGCTGACGTCACTCATACGTCATGCTGACGTCATATCCCTTTTCTGTTAATTAAATAATTCCAGAAATTCAAATAATCTTTGAAAATTCATATCTTTTAAACCGTAACTCGGATGAAAATGTTTTCTATATGAAAGTTGCTCAGAACGACGAGACGAATCCGAATACGCAGTCCGTTCGTCCACCACAACCTCCTAACCTATCGAACTAGAAACTTTCCCCCTCCGGTCCGTCTGTCCGAAAACGCGAAACATCGGGAATACCTCCCGGATGTTCCCCCCCTTCGCCGGTACCACCTACTGTCGCGTTAGGGCACACCTAGCACCGCTCATTGTCATGCCACGCATCGTCATGCTTATGTTTGCATTGTATTTACTGTTTCTTCCCCCTCTTCTCTCCGGTAGACTACGAGACCGACACTGCTGCTGCCCAGTTCGACTACGGAGTTGACGACCCCTCCTACTTGCAGAGCAACCAGGCAAGCCCCCCCCCTTGATCACCAGATATCGCCTATTCTTCTCTATACTGCTTGCATTAGAGTAGTGTAGCATGTTACTGTTTTCCGATATCCTATCCTGATGCATAGCCTATCCTTGCTACCACTGTTGTTACCTTTACCTGCAATCCTACATGCTTAGTATAGGATGCTAGATTTCCATCAGTGGCCCTACATTCTTGTCCGTCTGCTGTGCTATACTATCGGGCCGTGATCACCTGGGCGGTGATCACGGGTATATACTTATATACTACATACATGACACATGTGATGACTAAAGTCGGGTCGGCTCGTAGGAGTACCCGCAAGTGGATCTTTGTGGCGGAGCGACAGGGCAGGTTGAGACCACCTAGGTGAGAGGTGGGCCTGGCCCTGGTCGGCGTTCGCGGATACTTAACACGCTTAACGAGATCTTGGTATTTGATCTGAGTCTGGCCATTTGGTCTATACGCACTAACCATCTACGCGGGAGTAGTTATGGGTATCCCGGCGTCGTGGTATCAGCCGAAGCCTTCTTGACGTCAGCGACTGAGTGGCGCGCGCTGGATTGGACTAGAACGCCACTAGGCTAGGTCTGCTTCCGGCCGCGTACGCAACGTGCAGGTGTGCATAGGGCGATGGGCCCAGACCCCTGCGCGCATAGGGTTAGACCGGCGTGCTGACCGCTCTGTTGTGCTTAGGTGGGGCTGCGACGCGTTGATCTTACGAGGCCGGGCATGACCCAGAAAAGTGTGTCCGGCCAAATGGGATCGAGCGTGTTGGGTTATGTGGTGCACCCCTGCAGGGAAGTTTATCTATTCGAATAGCCGTGTCCCTCGGTAAAAGGACGACCCGGAGTTGTACCTTGACCTTATGACAACTAGAACCGGATACTGAATAAAATACACCCTTCCAAGTGCCAGATACAACCCGGTGATCGCTCTCTAACCGGGGCGACGAGGAGGGGATCGCCGGGTAGGATTATGCTATGCGATGCTACTTGGAGGACTTCAATCTACTCTCTTCTACATGCTGTAAGATGGAGATGGCCAGAAGCGTAGTCTTCGACAGGACTAGCTATCCCCCTTTTATTCTGGCATTCTGCAGTTCAGTCCACTGATACGCCCCTTTACACATATACCCATGCATATGTAGTATAGCTCCTTGCTTGCGAGTACTTTGGATGAGTACTCACGGTTGCTTCTCTCCCTCTTTTCCCCCTTTCCTTTCTATCTGGTTGTCGCAACCAGATGTTGGAGCCCAGGAGCCAGACGCCACCGTCGACGACGACACCTACGTCACTGGAGGTGCCTACTACTACGTGCAGGCCGCTGACGACGACCAGGAGTAGTTAGGAGGATCCCAGGCAGGAGGCCTGCGCCTCGTTCGATCTGTATCCCAGTTTGTGCTAGCCTTCTTAAGGCAAACTTGTTTAACTTATGTCTGTACTCAGATATTGTTGCTTCCGCTGACTCGTCTATGATCGAGCACTTGTATTCAAGCCCTCGAGGCCCCTGGCTTGTATTATGATGCTTGTATGACTTATTTATGTTTTAGAGTTGTGTTGTGATATCTTCCCGTGAGTCCCTGATCCTGGTCGTACACATTTGCGTGCATGATTAGTGTACGGTCAAATCGGGGGCGTCACACAGTGCGGAATGGTGCCTCTGTTCAGACTGCTGATGGTACACCTTGTTCTATTACTCATCAGGGTTCTCTTTGCACATCCAAGTTTTCTGTTCCTGCCATCTCCTTTGCTCCAGAGCTGTCCATGAATCTTATGTCTGTTGGCCAGCTTGCTGATATGAACTACTTTGTTGGTTTTGATGACTCATTTTGTTATGTGCAGGACCGTCAGAGCAAGAGGGTCATTGGAACTGGCCATCGCCATAGAGGATCCACATCCCTCTACATCCTTGACACCTTACACCTTCCTTCAGCTTCCACCACATCCGCGTTCCGGATGGCTGCATCAACATCAAGATCCACTTCGTCGTTTTCTTTTGCCCAGTGGCACCATCACTTAGGTCACTTGTGTGGTTCTCGTTTATCTACCCTTGTTTGACAAGGTGTTTTGGGTCATGTTTCCATAGATGCTGGTTTTCACTGTAAGGGTTGTAAGCTAGGGAAACAAATACAGCTTCCATACTCTTCCAGCACTACTCATTCTATTCATCCTTTTGATTTAGTGCACTCTGATGTATGGGGTCCTTCCCCCTTTGTTTCGAAAGGTGGCCACAAACATTATGTCATATTTGTTGATGATCACTCTCGACATACTTGGATCTATTTTATGAAGCATCGTTCTGAGTTGTTTTCTATATATAAGACTTTTGTACATATGGTCCATACTCAGTTTTCCAGTGTTGTTCGTGTTTTTCGTTCTGACTCCGCGGGGGGGGGGGGGGAGTATCTATCTACTGCTTTTCGCGAGTTTCTCTCGTCTGAGGGTACTCTCCCTCAACTTTCATGCCCTGGTGCCCATGCTCAGAATGGCGTTGCTGAGCGTAAGCATCGCCATATTGTTGAGACAACTCGTACCCTTCTGATTTCTTCCTTTGTCCCCACTCATTTTTGGGGTGAAGCTATCTCAACTGCTGTTTATCTTATCAATCTTCAACCTTCTACTCGTCTTGAGGGCAAGTGTCCTAGTGAGGTTTTGTTTGGTTCTCCTCCCACGTATGACCACCTCCGTGTCTTTGGTTGTACTTGTTATGTTCTTTTAGCACCTCGTGAGCGTACCAAGTTGACTGCTCAGTCTGCTCAGTGTGTCTTCCTTGGATATATTCTTGAACATAAGGGCTACCGTTGCTATGATTCTTCTGCTCGCCGCATTCGCTTTTCTCGTGATGTCACTCTTGTTGAGGATCAACCCTTCTTCTATTCCCCCTCCACTAAACCATCATCCTCAACTTCTTTAGAGTCTACCTCGTTTCTTTCACTTCCACCTATCTTTTTAGATGAGTCCATAGCTGAACAACCTTCTGTCCTAACATCAGAACCATCTCCACCACATGTTTCATCTCCTTCCTCACCAGCTCCTTTCTCTCTTCCACTAGCTCCACCTCTAGATAGTCTTCCTTTCCATTACACTCGTCGTTATTCTACTCCTCCAGCCAGTACTTTCCATTACACTCGTCGTTCTAAAGTTCCATGTGACACACAGTCATCTATGCCTTTGTCTTCTACTCTTCCAGCCAGTACTACTGATCCTTGCACTGACGGCTCTTCTCTAGCAACGCGATACAAAAAGGACTTATATGCAGGGGCTGTTTCTGAGCCTAGTACCTATCAGGAGGCAGTTGTGTCACCTGAGTGGCAACTGGCTATGTCTGAGGAGCTTGCAGCCTTAGAGCGTACTGGTACATGGGATTTGGTACCATTACCTCCTCGTTCAGTCCCTATCACTTGCAAATGGGTGTATAAGGTTAAAACCAAGTCAAATGGTTCTGTGGAACGCTACAAGGCTCGCCTTGTTGCAAGAGGTTTTCAGCAGTCTCATGGGAAAGATTATGATGAGACGTTTGCTCCTGTTGCTCACATGACTTCAGTTCGAACTCTAATTGTTGTGGCTGCTACTCGGTCATGGAAAATTTTCCACATGGATGTGAAGAATGCTTTCCTTCATGGTGATTTACATGAGGAAGTATATATGCAGCCACCTCCAGGTATCAAGGTTCCATCAGGTCATGTTTGTCGTCTTCGAAAGGCTCTTTATGGGCTTAAGCAAGCCCCTCGTGCCTGGTTTGAGCGGTTCAGTTCTGTGATTCAAGATGCCGGTTTTTCTCCTAGTGAACATGACCCTGCACTCTTCATTCATACATCTGAGCATGGCCATACATTGCTTCTACTTTATGTCGATGACATGTTGATCACTGGAGATGATGTTGGGTATATTGATTTTGTTAAGAAAAAATTGAGTGAACAATTCAAGATGTCAGATTTGGGGTCTCTCAACTATTTTCTCGGGATTGAGGTCGAGCATACTGATGATGGTTACTATATCTCCCAGCAAAAGTACACTCAGGATTTGATTCTTCGCTCAGGTCTCACTGACACGCGCATTGCTGCTACACCTATGGAGCTTCATCTGCAGTTGCGTCCTACTGATGGCACTCCTCTTGAGGATCCCTCTCGCTATCGTCACATTGTCGGCAGTCTAGTGTACCTCACAGTGACCAGACCTGACATCGCACATGCAGTCCATATTCTCAGTCAATTTGTCTGTGCTCCCACCTCAGTTCATCATGGTCACCTATTCCGAGTCCTTAGGTATTTAAGGGGAACTACATCTCGCCGCTTGTTCTATGCTAATTCCAGTCAGCTCCAGCTTCATGCTTACTCTAATTCCACTTGGGCGAGTGATCCTATTGATCGTCGCTCGGTCACTGGCTATTGCATATTTCTTGGTACATCTCTCATTGCATGGAAATCAAAGAAGCAAACTGCTGTGTCTCGCTCCAGTGCCGAGGCAGAGCTTAGGGCTCTCTCTACTACTACAGCAGAGATTGTATGGCTTCGCTGGCTATTGGATGATCTTGGTGTCTTATGTCATACACCAACACCTCTTCTTTGTGACAGCACTGCTGCTATTCAGATTGCTAATGATCCGGTCAAGCATGAGTTGACCAAACACATTGGTGTGGATGCCTTTTTCACTCGATCTCATTGTCAACAATCCACTGTCAAGCTACAATATGTCCCATCAGAGCTTCAAGTCGCAGATTTCTTCACCAAGGCACAAACTAGAGATCAGCATAGGTTTCACACTCTCAAACTTGGTGTATCAGATGCTCCTAACCCACCTTAAGTTTTTAGGGGGGGTGTTAAGTATATATGTTGTGTTTGTCTTGTACAGGCCCAGGCCCATAGTCCAGAGTGAGGCCCAGGCCCATGTAACCTTGTATATATCTCTCTCCTCCTCAATACAGAAAACTGTTCGGTCATTCTCTCTTCCTCACGTTTCCTAACATGGAGCACCGTTCAAATGAAATGTTAGTGTGAAAGTTGATTGAAGCACAGCCACTGTCTTTAAATTCTTTCTGACTCAAAAACATCCAATGCACTGACATATGCATAATATGAATAATTCCCTGCAATTTATCAGAAATAGGAATGCAACCCAGAAATTTTGTTCGATCCAGATAAAACTGAAAATCTTCACTTTGCTGCGGTACATAGCATGGACCAAACTGCAAGTCCTTGTAGTCAAACTGCATCTGTTTAGTATTGAGTGTTGCCTGGTCCAGTGGACGCTCGAAACAGAGAAACAACTCCTAGATCTAAACCTGGGAATAGTTTGTAATCCAGATTGAACCCAGCCCAATCCATACAAGTATAACTCTAACAATCAGACCAGACCAGACCAAATTGCAAATGCTATAATCCAAACCAATCCAAACTGTACATATTTTCAAGCCAAACCCATCCAACCCATTCCCCGCATACAGTTTCAACCTGAAGTTTCAAACCAAGGGCGTGTCCAATTACTACGGGAAGAGAGGTGTTGGAAGGGTGATTAGCTGCTGCTGCATGTTACTCACCACCACAACGTACGTACATAGAACAAGCTATAATGCTAGATACTGTATGTGACTAGCTGCACTTCGTCCATCACGGTATAAGACGATCTTGTTCGCACTTTCCGACCTGGTCGGCCAACTCGCCGGCACCGTCGAGCGGGAAGAAGGGGCACCTCATAGAGCGCCATGTGACTGTTGTATATCACACTGTCTGGCAGTAGTTGGGCAGCTCGGCCACCGCCTGCGCCACACACAGCCCGCAGTCCGCCACCACCGCCGCCACCGAGCTGTGCCATGTCCATCGCCAGCCCCTTGTTCGCACCATCGCTGGAGTCGTCGAACATGAGCTTCATTGCGCTCGGTTGAACGCGGCCAGATACATCAGTCCATGCCGGTGGCGTTCTCGGTGTTGAGAAGGTTTAGCGTGTAGTCCGTGTCCGCACCGCTGCGGCCAACCAGAGCATGCAGTCCTACAGCGGGACGTCGACGCGGCACTGCGCAAGGCCCCATATCGCCAAGGAGGAGCGACCGGCGGTGGCCGTGGCGTAGCAGGCGGAGGCGTGCGGGACGTGGCCACCAGAACCTGGTCGATGCTGGTCTGTGTCTCCGCACTGGCACCATTCTTGGCGTAGTACGCGCCGATCGGGTCCATGCTGGAGCATGGACGTGCCATGGCGAGCAGGAGCATCATCATCGGCACCAGCAGTGGAGACGACGAGGAAGACATTGCCAATGCGTGATTGCTTTTGCCAGCAAAAAAAGGTGATTGCTTTAATCGGGACCCTAACCTGGTCCCTAATTTAGTTCTTCGTCCATGGGTTGGAATGGTTTGAGACTGTTTGGTCTGTGACCAGACCGAACCAGACCAAGCTGATAATAGGAAAAGACCAAACCAAACCAGCTTACATTAGGAGCTCAGCCCATTTAATCCAAACCAAAAGAGACCAATAGGAAAACCGATTTGAAACTGTGGTTTGAGCCCAAACTATTCCCAGGTTTACCCAGATCTGAATAGTACTACCCTCAAACATGCAAACAACAGCAGCACAAACTTCGCGCAGTTTCAAATATGCTCGAGCAGAGACTCCTTCAAGGTAATATGTTGGCTGGACACATGGAATGCCTTCATTCATGTAACTTGGTAGCTTCAGGCGAACAATTTTGTGACTGAACTTGAACACCGATGGTGCCTTTTGAGCACATAATTTAGAAGAGGACTGCATAAAGCAGACTAGTTCATATGGTCCAGATTGCATGAACTGAGGTAGATGTACAGACATAGTAGGAAGATAGCAATGCTGCATTGCAAGGGCAGTATTATGAGAACGTGCATCAAGTTCCGGAAACCACTGCTTACCTTCATGTAATAGTTGCTTAGCGAAACATGAATCATCAGTGTTCTGTTGCAAAGACGACAAGCAGAAAATCTGAACAGGGGGTATCCTTATGTAGTGTCGAGGGAGGTTGCACTCAAGATCACTAATATGACATAATTCCAGAGGAAATGCAATACCAATCAAACCACAGTCATGCACTTGGGCTAACAAAAACAACAGCTCCAAGGACCTTCCAATTGGGAATGATGGCCATGGGATGGGCCGTACCTCGTTTCGGTCAGCAAGATCCCGTGCTCGATGCTCAGAAATTTTCCATTGTATTTGGGTTGTACGGACAAGATTACTAGCACTCCAAATTTTGTGAAGACCAAAAGTGCCAGCCAACTCATTGGGGATCTCTGGCCACACTGGTACTGCTCGGCCATTGCTTGAAAACGAGGGCCAAGGTAGTTTCAGCTGCATACTTTGCAAATACTTCCAGGATTCTCTCATAGAATTTAGAACACCATAAAAATGCTTCATCGCAAAAGTATCTTCTGACAGCAGCCCAACATGCTTCCAATACAGTTCATGAGAGCAACCTAATGACGGCCACGACATGGGCCGTTTCGCGTTTCCATCTGCATGATCTCTCCAAAAGGATGGCCATGGCTTCGGTCGTAACACCATCCATGAGGGTGCCACAGCTGGGTGGAGCACATACCTCAGTAGGTTGGTGTCGTGACGAGAGTATTTCGTCGAACAGGTGGTCAGCATCGGTGCAGAGAGGTCGCTGGGAATGATGAGTATGACGTTTGGGCGTACGGCAAGCTTGAGGACGACGTCTGGAGTAGCCGCCACGAGTGCGTACTCCTCCGGTCCTGCAACAGCGATGCCGTGGGTGCTGTCGGGTGAAGACTTTGGTGATGAAACCTGGACGTGGAGCGGCGGGTTGGTGCTGGCCGTCACATGAATGTTGAGGGCGCCGAACTTGTCGCTGAGGTCGATGAAGGGCTCGGGGCAGACGGTGGTGACCTTGTTGGCGCTGTTGGTGGCGACAGCTTGGTTCGAGCCATCCGTCGAACAGGTGATGTGCCCCATCGTGACACAGGCAGGGGGCACGTAGTGGGTGACCGCGAGCACTTCCTGGGCCTTGGTGGTGGAGCCGGAGACGTCGGCAACGGGCGCCGACGAGGCGAGCGTCGTGGTTGAGGCCGCCGGATCAACAAGCGTGGTAACCACTAGAGGGGCACCCGTGCTTGCAGTACCCAACGCTGAGCTCATCTCATCTGCCTGGGCGCATAACCTCTCGAGATACCACAACAACTGCTCCTTGGCAGACATGGTCTCCCACTCTGGTGGTTTGACGGCGGGCATGGTGTCGTCGCCGGTGGAATTGTAGGGATTGGGAGAAAAAATTGATGGGGAAGGGTGGTGCCTGGCTCTGTATACCAGATGTAAGGATCCCCTTGATATCTCGCACACGAACTAGTAGTAGTCTCACAGAGGTACTCAATCACAGTAGCTATTACAAGATCTGGATACACGAATGAGATGAAGGGGAAGAACTGGAGGTAGGGGAAAGAGAGAGGAGCCGCCGCCGTTCCGTGCCGTGATCCACTGGATGCCCTGGACGTCGCCTCCTCCCAGGCTCTTATCGCCTTGGTCGTTCCAGAATGGGCCAGACCCGTTTAGCTGGCCCAAGGGGCCAGCCCAAGCATGTGATGGTAGGAGGGCTCCTAACACAAACGAGCTTCAACTAACTAGATATAAGATAGCAACCAGCTACAAATCAAGCTTCAATCAACACAGAACCAATTGGGGTTGTCCAGGAGCAGCTGACGCCGATATTTTTGTCGCAGACTTCCACTGAGAGGATCAAGCCCAGAAGATGCGAAGCAGCGCCCCACGGTGGAGGTCTAGTAATAGCAGGCAGCAAAAAAGTGCACTCATCTAGTGCCAAACACTCCTCAGACTCCAAAGCACAGCAGCACAGAGAGCATTACAGACAGCATAACGTTTACTCTCCAGCCACCAACGGCCGATGTCTTGTAAAGATGCAGGGGTATGATCATGAAAAGAATCTGCAACAAATTGACATGTTTGTTTAGAAATCTACATGATAGAAAAAAAACCAAGTGCTGCGAACTTTTTGACTCACCACCGAAAAGGCAGGATATATCATCAACAGTTCGGCGCTTCAAAAGATTATCTCTGGTTAGAATTTTGTTATGAATCAGCATCTATAAGAGAACATGAATCTTAGGTGGAACCTGGATTACAAAGAGCATCACCAAAGTTGAGGAAATAATAAAAAGACTTCAGTGTAGCATCCAGATAGATTATATAAAAGACTACAATGCAAGTTACACAACTTGTTTCATTTTCTGATTTTCATTTTGGTTACAAATAATTATATTTTGTAACAGAAAGATCTCAGTGTAGCATCCAGATAAATTTAACCTATAAACCCTGGAGAACCGCTAGGAAGGACCAAGGTGACCACGTCGCCTTTAAATCGCTCGTGCCACCGCATGTTAATTTGGTGCCCCGCCGAGGGCATTTTCGTCATTTCGCACACGGACGTATAAAAGCCAACCGCTCCTGTGGGGAGGACCTAGCCGCCACTCTCCTCTTCCTGCCGCCTCGGCTCCCTCCTCCCACCTCAGCTCTCTCCTCCCTCCAAACCCTAGCCCCGCACGCGGCCGGCCGCGCTGCTGCGCCTCCTACTCTCCTCCTCCCCTCGAAGCCCCAGTGCGTATGACCGTGGCGAGGCCAGCATGCACCTAGCGGCGGCGGGCAAGCGGGGACGGCTGGGCGCGGCGAGAGGGGGCGGCTGCTCTCTCCCCTGCCTCCGCCGCCTCTCCTCCTCCTCCTGCAAGGGCTGGGCACGCCCGCACGCAGGTCGTGGCTGACCGCGGCGCGGCCAGCATGCGGCTAGCGGGGCGGCAGCGGGCGAGCGGGGGCGGCTGGGCGCGACGAGTGGGGGCCGGTGTGGCGGGCGAACAACGGAGGCCGGAGGCGAGGCCAGGGGCGGGCGGCAGCGAGCGCGCAGGGCTGGCGAGGCGGCGCGGGCGACAGCGGCAACAGCGCAGCAGCAGGCAGCGGCGACCACGAGCGCGCAGGGCTGGCGAGGATGCGGCGGCGTGACAGGGCGGCGAGCAGCGGGAAGCAGTGGGAGCTCGCCGCGCGTGTGGAGCTGCGTGGACCAGCGGGTCGACGCGTCGTGCTCTCCCTACGCCGCAGCAGCCTCTTCGTGTCTCCCCGCTCCTGCTGCCCCCGGTGACCTTTGTGCCCCTTCTTCTTCGTGCTCGGCCACCCCGCGCCACTACTGCACCTGTCGCTTCTCCCTCTGCCTCTGGACTGGGCATGTGGAGCGTGGCGTTGTCGCCGTTGTCCTCGACGCACGGGGAGCGCTAGCTGCAGAGGAGGCCATCCACGGTGCCGTCGCCCCACAATAGAGAAGGTCGAGAAGGATTCTGGGTGGTTTGGCCTATCCCTTATGCTTTTCCTTTTTTTTCCTTTTCAATTTACGCTTTGCTGCTCTTCGATTTGATCCATTACAGTGTTGTGTTCTTGCAGCTTGCTGCAAGTGTTGGACTGGTCATTCCTCTAACCGGAGGCCTTGCGATGGTTCTGTTGGGTTCAGGTTAGTCACTTTCTTTTGCTCCATTTTTTTTCTGAATAACTAAATTTATTCTGGATAATCATGTTTATATTGTTGATTTATTATAGGTCAAACCCGGCAATGAACTTTAGAGTTAGTATCCTCAAGTTATTTTTTAACTACATTACTAGACAGCCTGTGGCACCCCGGCTCAGAGCGACCGGTTTACCCTGCATTGCCAGCCAGAGATCATGTCTTCTGGCAACACACAACATATTGGTACAGAAAACAACCGCTTTATTGATGCTAGCGGAACAGAGTTCATATTACAACAGTGGTCGAGGCCAAGCGGCACACTCGGTGCGGCGGAACAATATGTACATTATTTAGTGAACATAAAGGGGCCTCGACTCGAACAACTACGTGGCAGCGGAATAACGTCGTAGCGGAAGCTCCATATCACAGGGACACTGATGTGGACACGATCTAGACTCGAACAACGCTCCTTTCCAACGAGACTTTCCTGAAATCTGGCATGACATGCCATGTCAGTACATTGAATGTACTTGCAAGCTCACAACAAGCATAATCATAATGACAAACAATATCATGATATCTAACCAATAATTAATAATGCAACATTATATGTCAACATGCTGTGATCAAGCCCGAACGTCCCTCAGGACAGCTTACCAACTGTGATCATCTCTGGACCACAAACACACCACCATAGTGGTCTTTCTCAAGAACAACTCGTGATCCTTACGGCGATCACAACCACGACCATCATTTGGTCCCAAATACCTCGATGGCCTTTCTGCCATCCATTGACAATGCAAAGTTCATAGCTTAGTGTGCAATTTTTATTAAATGTTGACTCATGGTGGGACCTAGTACGAGGTGTCCGTGACCGTGGACTCGGCTATCGATAGATTATACACTCTGCAGAGGTAGCACACTGTACCCACACCACGGAACCCATGGCCTCGCATTCCCATTCGGGTGGACCAACGGCATTCCGACAAAACCCCTCCATTGCCACAACACTCTCCCGGCCACTCCGACCCAAATCCCCAACGGGCTGGTCCTGGGTGGCCCCGTGTCTACCAAAGACACCCCGACCACCGTCATGGTCAAAACACTCCCACTCGGGGACTCGGTACCATAATCTCATCAACGAGCACATAAGATTATGTGTGCTTACCAGGCCAGGGCAAACACGACATAATCTTCCCTAGATGGAGGCACCGACCAGAGGCCGTGTCAATGGACCGAATCAAGGCCTTCCCACAAGGCAAATGTGGTTGCACTGGAAAGAAACTCGATTCAGCGGCACCATGACCCAGTCAACGATATATTCAAGTTGAGTTATATTCGGGATTAACTTTAAACTAAAAATGACCGGTGTCATAGCATGCCATGAAATGCAAAACAACACATGCATCACATATTGATAAAAATGACCGACGTCATCCATATGCACACCAAGCATAAACGTCAAAAACTCATATTACTCTACTTGCTCAAAATGACTCACAACTTAACCAGAATATTTTGCAACAAGTTTTATTAATTTCCTACGCAAGAAAGTAACTCCGATAAATTTTCATATGCTTGACCAAAAGATATCATTATCAACAACTCTTAATTTCTTTATCACTAAGTTGGGTTCAAACATTCTGTAAGACAAGTAATATGATTAAACAAGTATTTAACAGAATATTTTCTAACAATTTTTTTATCAATTTAAGAATGCAAACACAAAGCTTTAAATAATTACTAACATGCATAACAAAATTATTTCTAACATCACCTCAAATAAATTTTAACTTGCTTTACCCACTTAAACTAGTTTCAACTATTCTGTAAATCAAGCATAACAACTGACCAATACTTAACAGAATACAAATAATTCAATAATTATTTAAATGCATGGGTTAATCATTTCATTTAAGTGAGAAAATCACAAATATTGAAATGGCATCATAAAAATGTTGCTGTGGCTTGCCTTAGTGCAGATGAGGTTCACAAGCCTCCTGGTGATCCTCAAGACAAGCCTCACCTTCTGGATATAATTTTAAACACAAAAAGAGAATATCAAGAACACTTCTGAAATTCACCAGAAATTCTAACAACTCCGAAAAATCTCATCTTTGGTGAGCTGTTAGATTTCCTTTCAAAGAACACAATGCAAAAAGAATCATCTCATTTGGACTTATGGTTAAAAAGTTAAAATTGTTTGAAGCTCTCTGGAATATAAATGAATTTGAATAAAAAGAAACAGCTAGGGGGGGGGGTGACGTCGAAGGCGTAAAGCCCAGGGGCGCCACCACTCGTACCGCTTCGCGCGTGTACTGAGTGGCTGACTAGCGGGCCCCGCTAGTCGGGTGGGGGAAAAGGGAGAGAGAAACAGAGAGGGCCGCGGCTTCGTCGGAGCTCTCGCCGGCGACGAGGGCTCCTTGGCCCAAACGAGAGGGAGGGATTGAGAGAGGGGATGATGGCGCCGTTGGCAGCCATGTTGTTGTTCCCCAGTCCCAAGTGATTCTATGGCCCTGAACAAGCTGGTAGTGTCAAAATAGAGGCAATAGTGTTTGCTCCAATTCATTAGCAGGATCAGCAAACAAGCTGCCAACATGAGTTAACATGTGATCAGCAAACTCGTCATTCCACACCACGCCCTTGAGAAGACTTCACCAGACACCACATCAGCAGAATACCAGCCAGCTCTAAGAAAAGTGGCAAGCCACAACCATAAGTGAGCACATTGTCAGCAACCTCATGTCCGACACCATGTCCTGGAGAAAAACTTCAACCAAAATGTTTCCAGTACAATCCAGGCCCAACTTGGGGAAAATTGATGAACCCCCGACAGGGGCGAGCTCCAATTCTTCCTTGACATCCAGTTCTGAGATGACTGGCCTCATGGATTTGTTGTTGAGGTGTCAGAGCAATGACAATGATCGATACTAGATGTAAAGGCGGCAGCAGCCATCATAAAGGCACTGGATATGCAGCGCACTTCGTCCTTGGTCTGTCCTTCACCATGACTGGAACTCCACTCGGGCACCAACATGAGTGATTCTCTGCAGCACACACATCTCATTCACGCTATAGGAATCAAACAGCTGATGAAAAACCTCCTCGAGTCCTGGGTCACCTGGTAAGTGTGTGGTCATCGACGACGCGCAGAACTCTACCGGTGGCCACCTCCTGGCGGCCGGACATTCCGTCGAACACATGGCGTGCTCTTAACTAATGTGGCTCGCCATGCGGAAATGTAGCCCCACATGTTGTCCCAGGCGGCATGATCCCATGAATGCGGCCGGGGAAGGAGGGGGCGCACCGTGGGATCCCGCGTGGTTTGCATGGCCTCGCTGCCAAGGCCAAGGCCTGATGTCAAACAGTCGGCTAGCGTCGAAGGTACGAGGGCAGCGTTCGCGCGAAGAGTGGTGGAAGCGGCAGCGGCCTTGTCAGGGTCCGCACCCTCCCGTGCTCCGGTGTCGCCTCCGCGCGCGAGATGCCGCCACAGAATGAGCCGTCGCTTTTTGCTCCCCGCCGGCAATGGTGTGTCTGACATCGCTACGCCTCTTGCTCGCACCAGAAAGCGCGCCAACGAGCCTACTTGCCAGAGTAAATTGCAAAGTACCGCCGCAATTGTGGACCCTAAATTAGAAAACCACTACCATTCGGGATTTTTGTTTTCAAAAACCCACCGCTATTGTACATACAGGGCGTGTTTGGCAGCCGTAGCAGCCGGGCCTGGCTCACATGCGGCTGATGAAGCAAATGCAGGCTGTAATGCAACATCTGCACATTGTAACAGGGGCCAATCCATTTTCCCCCTAACTTTGTCCCAAGCTCATCTTTACCCTTAAAATAAAACGGTGCTCAACTATACCCTTCTTCCGTTAGATGGCGTTATGGAAATACCCCTCCGCACCGTTTCCGTCCAGTCAAAGGAGTTTGACTGACTTCGGGACTTTTTCTGGACAAGTATGCCCCTCCTTACAAGTGGGACCTGGCCGAACAGTTATCTATCTCACTCGTCTTCTTCAACCTCCCGACGACCATAGGAGACAGGAAGGCGGCAGAGCACCGGTGATTTGGAGCTCTGGGAGGGAGGCACGACTGGGGCCCGTCCATGTGTACGTCCGCAATGTCGTCTGTAAGCTCCTCCGTAGACAGTGAGGTAAGTCGATTTGGATTTTGGGTTGACATTGGATTTGGGGATTTCTCATCTAGGGTTTCGCGGGATGGGCCGTAATATGCCCCTTTTTGGCTCGTAGGTGGATGGCTGCGGGATTGTGCAGTTCCAATCCGAGTTTTTCATTCCCAATCCAAGTTTCTACGGCCTTGAGGAGCGCTCAAAGCACCGTTGCCCGGGGCATGGGCTAATTCCTGCGCGCCGTGTTTCTTGGGGTGGAGCAAGCACGGGAAGAAGGTTTTTGGGTTGTCCACTCGATGTAATTGATCTGACCTCAAAACATCATTTGGTACTATGTTTTCGTCGATTTATTGCAAAGTTATGAATTTCATCTTATTATGTGAACTCTGATTTCACAGCTTCCTGATGAGTGTGATTGGGTTGTTTGGATTGACCCCCCTCCCACTGAGCTAGTGGGGCAAGCTTTTGAGGAGCTCCATGGTGGCCTTGAACGTAGTTGGATCAAAGCTAGTAGGATGGAGAGGAAGGTCATGGATCTGAACAATGAAAACAAGAAAATGCAATTGAAGTTGAAGAAAATGAATGAGCTGATGGAAACAATGGGTTTTCTCTTTGTTCTTGGCATCAGCATTGTGCCTAGTTTAGTTTCTATTTGGTCTAAGCAAGCCAATTAAGTGGCAGTGTGTGTGTTATGTTTCTGCTAGTGTGTTGAAGATGTAATGTTGGGAACTTAAGCAGATGTAATTCTATCATGGGAGCCCTTCTATCATTTGTGCACTATTGGAGCTACTTTCTCTTGGTAATGCAAAATTTGTGTTAAATTTGTCACCAATGCTTTAATTTGGTATTGCCAGCAATGTTGCCTGGTAGTAACAAAACAGGTGTGCTCCAGTGTTCAGCACAGAATGACAGCAAAAGGTGCAATTTTGAGCACGTAGCAAGATATTTAGGGGCAAAAGTGAGCAATCAGATGATAGCTAGGGGCAAATATGAGCACAAATCAATAGTTCAGGGACATTTTGCAGCACATGAAACTGGAGTAGGGGTAGTTCAAGGCAATTCATTACAAAACAAGCTGGTCTTATCTAGCACACTAGCCCTTAAACAGCAGTTTGACAACATTAAGACAACAATTCACACTCCAGCATTACAAACCAACAGTTGTTTGACAACATCTAACATTAAGACATCAGTACACACTCCAGCATTACAGTTTGCCCATCTTGCTCCTTGTGTTGGCTGCAGGATTAGCAGCCTTGCTCCTTGTGCTTACAGTTGGTTGCATGCCGCCTTTCGCCTTCTTCTGTGGTGAACCCCACTTTGTACCTCTTGTAGCCGGCCTTTTGAAATTCTTCCTTGGGCTGAGAAACATGAACACAATCAAGATCAGTCAGCAAAAAAATAGCTACATAATTGATGCATGTACATGCAGTACAATATATTGCATACCTAGCAAGATCAGTATCAACAGCCTTAGAGGAAGTAGCAGGTGGAGGAGAGCCAGGACCAGCAGGAAAGCTAGTAGCAGGTGGAGGAGAACTAGCAGCAGCAGGAGAGCTAGTAGCAGTTGGAGGAGAGTTAGGAGCTTCTGTTCCTTCTTCTGGAGCTTCAGTTTGGGCAGTTGATTGAGCAGATTCTGAAGCATCTATTCCAGCATTATCAGCACCCCAATGCTCATCTTCTCCAAAAGCAGGATCAATGGACTCTTTGCAGTGGGTCCCACGGTGTCCTAGTCTTCCACAGTGAGAGCACTTCTTTCTCCTGCCTCCTAGGCCTTTTCCTTCAGACTGTGCCCTTATCCTAGTCTTCCTTGGTCTGCCAGGAGGTCTGTGCTGCACAGGTGCAGAGAGTTTAAACCCAGGGTCAACAATGTCCCACTGTTGTTTTCCCTCCATTGCAGGCAAATTTTAATCATAAGTGAGATTGAATCTTTTAACTGAGTAAAATTCATGTACATACTGATCTATCTCACTTACTGGACTGTCGGAGTAAATGGCCACGGGTAGCCTAACCGACTGCCCCTGGTTCTTCTGAAAAAAATTATCAGGCCTTCGGGCCTCCAAGCACTCCAAGCATTGGGCCGCCTTCCCTGGCCGGCTACCTCTGAAGCCGACTCCCGGAAGGCGACCTAGCCTCAGCAACCTCTCCCCGGGACGACTACGGGGTGGCCGACTCCAAGAAGCCGGCCAAGAAGGACGCCGACTCCAAGAAGCCGGCCGAGACCACAACCACCAAAGCTACACTCACATAACGGTGACAAGACGGGGTGTGGCCACAGTGCGGCCCACTACCCCCGAGGCCCGAGGCAGGCATGGCCATAGGAGGCCGTACGGGATGACCGTCTCCTGTTCGGCTCGGCACTGTAGTCATGCCAGCCTCAACGTCATCCACGACCAACTCCTGTACGGCCCGCAGGCAGCGGGCCCCTTCCGCCAGAGAGAGGCGCGGAGGCGGTCCGGCCTCCCCAGTCGGCCGAGGGCGTAGCCGGCCTCCAGAAGCCGGCTACCCCCTTCCTCGAAGCAGGAGCCCCATTAAGGAGACAAGACGAGGTGAGGCTACAGTGAGAGCCCCCGAGGCGGCCCACTGTAGCCACGCTTACCTCGACAAGGCCCTCGTCATCAGAGACGAGGCTACAGTAAGCAGCCGCCGACAAGACCCTAGGCGGTGGGGCCGGCCTGTCGACCAAGAAGCCGGCAGCCGGCGAGACCCACCAGTCGGCGGGACCCAGCAGCCGGCGGAGAAGCCGGCGAGCGTAGACACTGACGGCTGGGACCAGTGCCCAGCCGGATTACCATTGTACCCCCGGGGGGTAGGCCTATATAAACCCCCCGGAGCACCCATGCAAAGGGTTAGCTTCTGAACATAGCACACACACCATAGAGATAGAGAGAAGTAAGAGCTAGCCTTGTTCTTCTTCTCCCTTGAACCCAACAGCTCTAGGAGCGATTGTAGCTACCTTTCCTTGATCTAGTGATCATGCGGAGACCCCGCAGAGCAGGACTAGGGGTGTTATCTCCTCGGAGAGCCCCGAACCTGGGTAAGATCCGCCGGCGTGCATGTCTTCGCCTCATCCCGTTTCCAGGCACCGGCGATGTCTTATTGGCACCCACAATGATAAGCCATCCGTTGGCATATGTCGCACCAACCACCCGACATTTGGCGCCCACCGTGGGGCCAGGTGCACCGTCGTCCGGAGACCTGTTCTGGATGGGAACCCTCTTCCTCCCCTGCGAGCGTAGCCAGCCTGCTGCGCCCGATGGCGTTTGCCTCGACGCGCTGCAAGGCGTCGACGACGCCTGCGCAGCGAGCTGCCTCGCCGATCTGCTCGGCGAGGCTCGCATCTCCGACGAGCCTGCGTCCGACGCAGGCACCGACTACCCCGAGAACCGCCTCGTCAGCCTCCTCGACTAGCTTCACGTCTCCAGCGAGCCTGCTGCTGACATGGAGTCGGTCGGCTCCACCGACCCGATGCTCATCGACTCCGACACAGCATCGCTTGACGCCTACCCCTCCGACGTGGTGGTCTTCGACAACCCCCTCCCTCGAGCTGACAGCGGCAGCAGCGCTGTCACCGAAGTGTTGGTCATCAGCCACGCCGCCAACTCGGGCGAGAATGCCCACGACGCCCTGCAAGCGGCAATGCACGACCTCTCCGTCCCCATCCCGGCCGACGCCGACGCCGAGACCCTGGAGGCACGCCGCCTTGCCCTCATCGCGGAGGGCCAGAAGATAGCCTCCATGAGACGCCTCACCGAGGCCCACCAGCGCGAAGTCGACCGCGCCGCCTTCGGTACGCCGCCGCCTAGCGGCCCGAGCCGAGCCGGCTTCGTCCAGAAGCGCGGCGCGGCCGTCGCCAGCATGCTGGGGGCAGATCGCCCCGTCTACGCCACCCCGCTCGAGAATCTGCGAGCCGCTCAGGCGGCCGCAGAAGAGCTCAATGGGCTGGGAGCCGATGAGCTCCCCTACATGGCAAGGCGGATCCAGCAGCTGATCGACGCGGCTGCAGAACGACACGAAGCCGGCGCCCGTGCTGATAGTCATCCCCCGCGCCGGGAGCACGCCGCGACGTCCCGCTCGCCGACTGCGAGCGGCACGCGCCAGAAGAAAGACAAGGAGCCGGCTGCCAGCCGCAGCCGGACTCGCATCACCATCGAGCGCGACGCGGAAGGCCGCCCTCGAGCGGTTGAACACCAAAGAAATCTGCCTCCTCCCCCGCCTTGAAGAGAAAGACGCCTCACTCCGCCGCCTATCACACACCCGACTCTTGGCGACCGACTCGGCCGCCGAGAAGGAGTCGGCGAGAACGACGCCCGCCACAGGATCGACCGCCTTGCTCGATCCTTAGCGTTAGAAGAAGAAGACGATGTCGGCCCGCCATGCTTTGGCCCCCGCATCCGCGACGAGTCCTTCCCCAAAGGGTTCTCGCTCCCCAGAGACACGCCCAAGTACAACGGCTCGGTGAAGCCGGAAGATTGGCTCATCGACTACTCCACGGCCGTCAGCATAGCCAACGGCAATCGGCGCGTCGCCGTGAAGTACGTCCCCCTCATGCTGCAAGGCACGGCGCGCACATGGCTCAACAGCCTCAAGCCCTACAGCATCAACAGTTGGCTGGACTTCACCGAAGTCTTCGTCCGCAACTTCACCAGCACCTACAAGCGGCCTCCCAAGCCTCGCCAGCTCTCCCTCTGCGTCCAAGGGCCCAACGAGTCGACCCGCGACTACCTCACGCGATGGGCCGAGCTCCGCAACTCTTGCGAGGGGGTGCATGAGGTCCAAGCCATCGAGTACTTCCCGGCACCCTCCTCAAGCACCGACTCCTTTGCGACGAGCCGGCCACACTCGATGAGTTACTGATCATCGCGGACAAGTATGCCACGGCCGACTCCTCGATGAAGACCGAGCTGAGAGTAGACGCCTCTGGGAAGGTGATTGCTCCGGCTCCCAAGACGCCGGCTGGCGACCCCAACCGGCGCCCCTACCAGAACGATCACAAGCGCAAGGCCCCCATGCCGACTTCCACCAGTCGGCAGGTGGCCACAGTTGAAGACGAGCAGCCTGAAGAACGGCCCGCTCCTAAGAAGAAGGGTGGAAGGCCGGCTTGGCAGCCGTCTTTCTCCTACAAGCAAGCTCTCGACGCCCCCTGCAAATTCCACAGCGGCGCGAAGCCGTCCAACCACACAACCCGGAAATGCCACTGGCTCACCCGCATCACCAAGGGGGAGGGAATGCTGCCGCCTCCACCTCCCGGCCCGCCGCCTCCAGCCCCTCAGCAGCCGGCGGCTCGGCCGGCTGTCGGCGCCATCCAAGACGAATTCCCCGAAGAGCACGCCGCCTACGTCGTCTTCACTAGTCAAGCCGATGACAAGCGCAGCCGACGCCGACAGCACCAAGAAGTGAATGCAGTCGCCACCAGCGCCCCCGAGTTCATGCACTGGTCAGAAAAGCCAATCAGCTGGAGCCAGGCCGACCACCCAGAGGTGATGCCTTCGCCTGGCTCCTATGCAATGGTCTTGGACGTCACCCTCGCGACGGAGAGGCGAGCTACCAGATTTTCCCGCATCCTGATAGACTGCGGAAGCAGTATCAACATACTGTACCGCGATACCATGGAGAAGCTGAACATCAAAGCAAAGCAGCTCATGCCGAGCCGCACCGTCTTCCATGGTATCGTCCCCGGCCTGTCTTGCTCCCCGATCGGCAAGATCAAAATGGATGTTCTCTTCGGAGACAAAGACCATTTCCGCCGAGAAGCAATATGGTTCGAGGTAGTGGATTTGGAGAGCCCCTATCATGCACTGCTTGGCCGACCTGCCCTGGCCAAGTTCATGGCTGTGCCCCACTACGCCTACCTGAAGATGAAGATGCCGAGCTCGAAGGGGATCATCACGGTAGCCGGCGACTACAAGAAGTCCATCGAGTGCGCCATGGCCAGTAGCCGGCTGGCCGAGTCCCTCGTGGTGGCAGAAGAGAAGAAGATGTTGGAACGGGTTGTGGCCATGGCCGGCAAGCAGCCGGCCTTGTCCCCCAACCCCAAGGATTGTGATGCGCAGGGCTCCTTCCAGCCTGCCAAAGAGACGAAGAAGATACCTCTGGACCCGGAGAACCCGGAGAGGTTCGCTGTCATTGGGGCGAACTTGGACAGTAAATAGGAAGGCGAGCTCGTCGACTTCCTCCGTGAGAATCGAGACATCTTTGCATGGTCCCCAAAGGACATGCCGGGTGTCCCGAAGGATTTCGCCGAGCACAAATTACATGTCCGAGCTGATGCGAAGCCGGTCAAGCAGCCCCTCCGCCGACTGTCAGAAGAGAAGCGAAGAATTGTGGGAGAAGAGATAGCCCGGCTCCTTGCCGCTGGCTTTATCATGGAAGTGTTCTTTCCAGAGTGGCTTGCCAACCCAGTTCTGGTTCTGAAGAAGAATAACAAGTGGCGTATGTGTATAGACTACACCAGTCTGAACAAAGCCTGCCCAAAGGATCCGTTTGCTCTGCCACGGATTGACCAAGTGATAGACTCCACAGCCGGATGCGAGCTGTTAAGTTTTTTGGATGCGTACTCAGGGTACCATCAGATCAAGTTGGATCCAGCGGACCGCCTGAAGACTGCCTTCATCACACCCTTTGGAGCTTTCTGCTACCTGACTATGACATTCGGCTTGAGAAATGCCGGTGCCACTTTTCAGCGTTGCATGCAGAAATGTCTCTTGAAACAACTCGGCAGAAATGCCCACGTCTACGTAGACGACATTGTGGTGAAGACAGAGAAACGCGGTACCTTGCTGGAAGACCTGAAAGAAACATTCGCCAACTTGCGCCGATTCCAAATCAAGCTCAACCCCGAGAAGTGCGTGTTCGGAGTGCCAGCCGGCCAGCTGCTAGGCTTCCTGGTCTCCGAACGCGGCATCGAGTGCAACCCCGTCAAGATCAAGGCCATCGAGAGGATGGAGATTCCCACCAAACTGCGAGATGTGCAGAAGTTCACTGGCTGCTTAGCCTCCCTGAATCGTTTTATCAGCCGACTAGGAGAGAAGGCTCTCCCCTGTACCGACTCATGAAGAAGTCCACTCACTTCGAGTGGAACGACCAAGCCGACCAAGCCTTCCATGAGTTGAAGAAAATGCTGACCACTCCGCCTGTCCTGGCTGCGCCGACTGAGAAGGAGCCCATGCTCCTCTACATCGCCGCGACTAGCCGAGTCGTCAGCACTGTTGTTGTGGTCCAGCGCCCGGAGGAAGGCCGAGCCCAGCTAGTCCAGAGGCCGGTGTACTATCTCAGCGAAGTGCTATCCAGCTCAAAGCAAAACTACCCGCACTACCAGAAGATGTGCTATGGGGTGTACTTCGCTGCCAAGAAACTGAAGCCCTACTTCCAAGAGCACCCCATCACGGTCGTGTGCACCGCCCCGCTCGCCGAGATCATAGGCAGCCGGGATGCATCCGGCCGGGTGGCCAAATGGGCCATTGCATTGGCGCCCTACACGATCTTCTACCAACCCCGCACCGCCATCAAGTCGCAAGCATTGGCCGACTTCCTCGTCGACTGGGCCGAGACCCAGTACCTACCGCCGGCTCCCGACTCTACCCATTGGCGGATGCACTTTGACGGGTCCAAGATGCGCACCGGCTTGGGAGCCGGCATCGTCCTCACCTCTCCCAAAGGCGACAAGCTCAAGTACACGCTGCAGATCCACTTCGCCGCCTCCAACAACATGGCCGAGTACGAGGCGCTCGTACACGGGCTCCGGCTAGCCAAAGAGCTTGGCATACGCCGGATCCTGTGCTACGGCGACTCAGACTTGGTGGTCCAGCAATCGTCTGGCGACTGGGACGCCAAGGACGCGAACATGGCGAGTTATCGATTCCTCGTCCAGCAGATCAGCGGATACTTCGAGGGGTGCGAGTTCCTCCACGTGCCAAGGGCCGACAACGACCAAGCAGATGCCCTAGCACGGATCGGCTCCACCCGACAAGCCATACCGACTGGCGTCTCCCTCCAGCGCCTCCTCAAGCCGTCCATCAAGCCGTCTCCAGAGTCGGATTCCATCTTCGTACCGCCTGCGCCGATACAGCCGGATCCGACTGGAGAAACCCGCAGGCGGCACGGGGACTTCGACAACTGGCCCGGGGACTGCCGTAGTCGCACCCGGCCCGGGGACTTCAGAACCCGGCCCGGGGACTGCAGCAGTCGGCCCGGGGACTGCAACGACACAAGAAGCGGTGGCCGACTCACCCACCCACCCACCCGAGTCATGGTGGCCACATTAACAGAAGAAGAAGTCACAGCTCCCTCATGGGCCCAGCCCATCCTCAAGTTCCTAGTCAGCAGAGAGCTGCCGGCTGATGAGATCTCAGCAAGACTAGTGCAACGACGAGCCGCAGCATATACAATAATCAACAGAGAGCTTGTGAAGCGCAGCGTCACTGGAGTCTTCCAGCGTTGTGTCGAGCCAGAAAAAGGAGTGGCAATCCTCAAAGACACCCACCAAGGCGAATGCGGCCACCACGCGGCCTCAAGATCACTTGTGGCCAAGGCTTTCCGCCATGGTTTCTTCTGGCCGACTGCCTTGGAGAATGCTAAAGAAATAGTCAAGAGCTGCAGAGGATGCCAAGTTTTTAGTTCCAAGCAACACCTGCCGGCTTCTGCACTCAAGACCATTCTGTTGGAAATATGCCCTAGAGGCAATAATAAATGGTTATTATTATATTTCTTTGTTCATGATAATTGTCTATTGTTCATGCTATAATTGTATTGTCCGGAAATCGTAATACATGTGTGAATACATAGACCACAATATGTCCCTAGTAAGCCTCTAGTTGACTAGCTCGTTGATCAACAGATAGTCATGGTTTCCTGACTATGGACATTGGATGTCATTGATAACGGGATCACATCATTAGGAGAATGATGTGATGGACAAGACCCAATCCTAAGCATAGCATAAAAGATCGTGTAGTTTCGTTTGCTAGAGCTTTTCCAATGTCAAGTATCTTTTCCTTAGACCATGAGATCGTGCAACTCCCGGATACCGTAGGAGTGCTTTGGGTGTGCCAAACGTCACAACGTAACTGGGTGACTATAAAGGTGCACTACGGGTATCTCCGAAAGTGTCTGTTGGGTTGGCACGGATCGAGACTGGGATTTGTCACTCCGTGTGACGGAGAGGTATCTCTGGGCCCACTCGGTAATGCATCATCATAATGAGCTCAATGTGACTAAGGCGTTAGTCACGGGATCATGCATTGCGGTACGAGTAAAGAGACTTGCCGGTAACGAGATTGAACAAGGTATTGGGATACCGACGATCGAATCTCGGGCAAGTAACATACCGATTGACAAAGGGAATTGCATACGGGATTGATTGAATCCTCGACACCGTGGTTCATCCGATGAGATCATCGTGGAACATGTGGGAGCCAACATGGGTATCCAGATCCCGCTGTTGGTTATTGACCGGAGAGGCGTCTCGGTCATGTCTGCATGTCTCCCGAACCCGTAGGGTCTACACACTTAAGGTTCGGTGACGCTAGGGTTGTAGAGATATATGTATGCGGAAACCCGAAAGTTGTTCGGAGTCCCGGATGAGATCCCGGACGTCACGAGAGGTTCCGGAATGGTCCGGAGGTGAAGAATTATATATAGGAAGTCAAGTTTCGGCCACCGGGAAAGTTTCGGGGGTTACCGGTATTGTACCGGGACCACCGGAAGGGTCCCGGGGGTCCACCGGGTGGGGCCACCTATCCCGGAGGGCCCCGTGGGCTGAAAGTGGAAGGGAACCAGCCCTTAGTGGGCTGGGGCGCCCCCCTTGGGCCTCCCCCATGCGCCTAGGGTTGGGAACCCTAGGGGGGGAGCTTCCCCCTTGCCTTGGGGGGCAAGGCAACCCCTTCCCCCCTTTGGCCGCCGCCCCCCCTTGGAGATCCCATCTCCCAGGGCCGGCGCCCCCCCAGGGGGCCTATATAAAGGGGGGGAGGGAGGGCAGCAACCTACAGCCTTGGGCGCCTCCCTCCTCCCCTGCAACACCTCTCTCTCTCTCGCAGAAGCTCGGCGAAGCCCTGCCGGAGACCCGCTACATCCACCACCACGCCGTCGTGCTGCTGGATCTCCATCAACCTCTCCTTCCCCCTTGCTGGATCAAGAAGGAGGAGACGTCGCTGCACCGTACGTGTGTTGAACGCGGAGGTGCCGTCCGTTCGGCACTCGGTCATCGGTGATTTGGATCACGGCGAGTACGACTCCGTCATCCACGTTCATTGGAACGCTTCCGCTCGCGATCTACAAGGGTATGTAGATGCACTCCTTTCCCCTCGTTGCTAGTAGACTCCATAGATGCATCTTGGTGAGCGTAGGAAAATTTTAAAATTATGCTACGATTCCCAACAGTGGCATCATGAGCCAGGCCTATGCGTAGTTACTATGCACGAGTAGAACACAAAGCAGTTGTGGGCGTTGAGTTTGCCAATTCTTCTTGCCGCTACTAGTCGTTTCTTGTTTCGGCGGCATTGTAGGATGAAGCGGCCCGGACCGACCTTACACGTACGCTTACGTGAGACAGGTTCCACCGACTGACATGCACTAGTTGCATAAGGTGGCTAGCGGGTGTCTGTCTCTCCTACTTTAGTCGGAACGGATTCGATGAAAAGGGTCCTTATGAAGGGTAAATAGAAATTGGCAAATCACGTTGTGGTCATACGTAGGTAAGAAAACGTTCTTGCTAGAAACCTACAAACCACGTAAAAACTTGCAACAACAATTAGAGGACGTCTAACTTGTTTTTGCAGCAAGTGCTATGTGATGTGATATGGCCAGAAGATGTGATGAATGATATATGTGATGTATGAGATTGATCATATTCTTGTAATAGGAATCACGACTTGCATGTCGATGAGTATGACAACCGGCAGGAGCCATAGGAGTTGTCTTTATTATTTTGCATGACCTGCGTGTCATTGAATAACGCCATGTAAATTACTTTACTTTGTTGCTAAACGCGTTAGCCATAGAAGTAGAAGTAATCGTTGGCGTGACGACTTCATGAAGACACAATGATGGAGATCATGATGATGGAGATCATGGTGTCATGCCGGTGACGAAGATGATCATGGTGCCCCGAAGATGGAGATCAAAGGAGCATAATGATATTGGCCATATCATGTCACTATTTGATTGCATGTGATGTTTATCATGTTTTTGCATCTTATTTGCTTAGAACGACGGTAGTAAGTAAGATGATCCCTTATAATAATTTCAAGAAAGTGTTCACCCTAACTGTGCACCGTTGCGAAGGTTCGTTGTTTCGAAGCACCACGTGATGATCGGGTGTGATAGATTCTAACGTTCGAATACAACGGGTGTTGACGAGCCTAGCATGTACAGACATGGCCTCGGAACACACGCAATACACTTAGGTTGACTTGACGAGCCTAGCATGTACAGACATGGCCTCGGAACACGGAGGACCGAAAGGTCGAGCATGAGTCGTATAGAAGATACGATCAACATGGAGATGTTCACCGATCTTGACTAGTCCGTCTCACGTGATGATCGGACACGGCCTAGTTAAACTCGGATCATGTTTCACTTAGATGACTAGAGGGATGTCTATCTGAGTGGGAGTTCATTAAATAATTTGATTAGATGAACTTAATTATCATGAACTTAGTCTAAAATCTTTACACTATGTCTTGTAGATCAAATGGCCAACGTTGTCCTCAATTTCAACGCGTTCCTAGAGAAAACCAAGCTGAAAGATGATGGCAGCAACTATACGGACTGGGTCCGGAACCTGAGGCTCATCCTCATAGTAGCCAAGAAAGATTATGTCTTAGAAGCACCGCTAGGTGAAGCACCAATCCCAGAGAACCAAGACGTTATGAACGCTTGGCAGCAGCGTGCTGATGATTACTCCCTCGTTCAGTGCGGCATGCTTTACAGCTTAGAACCGGGTCTCCAAAAGCGTTTTGAGAAACATGGAGCATATGAGATGTTCGAGGAGCTGAAACTGGTTTTTCAAGCTCATGCCCGGGTCGAGAGATATGATGTCTCCGACAAGTTCTTCAGCTGTAAAATGGAGGAGAACAGTTCTGTTAGTGAGCACATACTCAGAATGTCTGGGTTGCACAACCGCTTGTCTCAGCTGGGAGTTAATCTCCCGGATGACGCGGTCATTGACAGAATCCTCCAGTCGCTTCCACCAAGCTACAAGAGCTTTGTGATGAACTACAATATGCAGGGGATGGAAAAGACCATTCCCGAGGTATATTCAATGCTGAAATCAGCGGAAGGGGAGATCAGAAAAGAACATCAAGTGTTGATGGTGAATAAAACCACTAAGTTCAAGAAGGGCAAGGGTAAGAAGAACTTCAAGAAGGACGGCAAGGGAGTTGCCGCGCCCGGTAAACCAGTTACTGGGAAGAAGTCAAAGAATGGACCCAAGCCCGAGACTGAGTGCTTTTATTGCAAGGGAAGTGGTCACTGGAAGCGGAACTGCCCCAAATACTTAGCGGACAAGAAGAAGGCCGGCAACACCAAAGGTATATGTGATATACATGTAATTGATGTGTACCTTACCAGTACTCGTAGTAGCTCCTGGGTATTTGATACCGGTGCGGTTGCTCATATTTGTAACTCAAAACAGGAACTACGGAATAAACGGAGACTGGCGAAGGACGAGGTGACGATGCGCGTCGGGAATGGTTCCAAGGTCGATGTGATCGCCGTCGGCACGCTACCTCTGCATCTACCCACGGGATTAGTTTTAAACCTCAATAATTGTTATTTAGTGCCAGCTTTGAGCATGAACATTGTATCTGGATCTCGTTTAATTCGAGATGGCTACTCATTTAAATCCGAGAATAATGGTTGTTCTATTTATTTGAGAGATATGTTTTATGGTCATGCCCCGCTGGTCAATGGTTTATTTTTGATGAATCTCGAACGTGATGTTACACATGTTCATAGTGTGAATACCAAAAGATGTAAAGTTGATAACGATAGTCCCACATACTTGTGGCACTGCCGCCTTGGTCACATTGGTGTCAAGCGCATGAAGAAGCTCCATGCAGATGGACTTTTGGAGTCTCTTGATTACGAATCATTTGACACGTGCGAACCATGCCTCATGGGTAAGATGACCAAGACTCCGTTCTCCGGAACAATGGAGCGAGCAACCAACTTATTGGAAATCATACATACCGATGTGTGCGGTCCAATGAGTGTTGAGGCTCGCGGAGGATATCGTTATGTTCTCACTCTCACTGATGATTTAAGTAGATATGGGTATGTCTACCTAATGAAACACAAGTCTGAAACCTTTGAAAAGTTCAAGGAATTTCAGAGTGAAGTTGAGAATCAACGTGACAGGAAAATAAAATTCTTACGATCAGATCGTGGTGGAGAATATTTAAGTCACGAATTTGGTACACACTTAAGGAAATGTGGAATAGTTTCACAACTCACGCCGCCTGGAACACCTCAGAGAAATGGTGTGTCCGAACGTCGTAATCGCACTCTATTGGATATGGTGCGATCTATGATGTCTCTTACCGATTTACCGCTCTCATTTTGGGGCTATGCTTTAGAGACTGCCGCATTCACTTTAAATAGGGCTCCGTCGAAATCCGTTGAGACGACACCGTATGAATTATGGTTTGGGAAGAAACCTAAGCTGTCGTTTCTAAAAGTTTGGGGATGCGATGCTTATGTCAAGAAACTTCAACCTGAAAAGCTCGAACCCAAGTCGGAAAAATGCGTCTTCATAGGATACCCTAAGGAAACTATTGGGTATACCTTCTACCTCAGATCCGAAGGCAAGATCTTCGTTGCCAAGAACGGGTCCTTTCTGGAGAAGGAGTTTCTCTCGAAAGAATTGAGTGGGAGGAAAGTGGAACTTGATGAGGTGATAGTCACCCCTTCCGAACCGGAAAGTAGCGCAGCGCGGGAAAATGTTCCTGTGGTGCCTACACCGACTGGGGAGGAAGTTAATGATGATGATCATGAAGCTTCGGATCAAGTTACTGAACTTCGTAGGTCCACAAGGACACGTTCCGCACCAGAGTGGTACGGCAACCCTGTCCTGGAAATCATGTTGTTAGACAACGGTGAACCTTCGAACTATGAAGAAGCGATGGCGGGCCCGGATTCCGACAAATGGCTAGAAGCCATGAAATCCGAGATAGAATCCATGTATGAAAACAAAGTATGGACTTTGACTGACTTGCCCGATGAGCGGCGAGCCATAGAAAACAAATGGATCTTTAAGAAGAAGACGGACGCAGATGGTAATGTGACCATCTACAAAGCTCGACTTGTCGCTAAGGGTTATCGACAAGTTCAAGGGGTTGACTACGATGAGACTTTCTCACCCGTAGCGAAGCTGAAGTCCGTCCGAATCATGTTAGCAATTGCCGCATACTATGATTATGAGATATGGCAGATGGACGTCAAAACGGCATTCCTTAACGGCTTCCTTAAGGAAGAGTTGTATATGATGCAGCCGGAAGGTTTTGTCGATCCTAAGAATGCTAACAAAGTATGCAAGCTCCAGCGCTCAATCTATGGGCTGGTGCAAGCATCTCGGAGTTGGAACATTCGCTTTGATGAGATGATCAAAGCGTTTGGGTTTACACAGACTTATGGAGAAGCCTGTGTTTACAAGAAAGTGAGTGGGAGCTCTGTAGCATTTCTCATATTATATGTGGATGACATACTATTGATGGGAAATGATATAGAATTCTTGGAAAGTATAAAGGCCTATTTGAATAAGTGTTTTTCAATGAAGGACCTTGGAGAAGCTGCTTATATATTAGGCATCAAGATCTATAGAGATAGATCAAGACGCCTCATTGGTCTTTCACAGAGTACATACCTTGACAAGATATTGAAGAAGTTCAGTATGGATCAGTCCAAGAAGGGGTTCTTGCCTGTATTGCAAGGTGTGCAATTGAGCACGGCTCAATGCCCGACCACGGCAGAAGATATAGAAAAGATGAGTGTCATCCCCTATGCCTCGGCCATAGGGTCTATTATGTATGCCATGCTGTGTACCAGACCTGATGTAAACCTTGCCGTAAGTTTGGTAGGAAGGTACCAAAGTAATCCCGGCATGGAACACTGGACAGCGGTCAAGAATATCCTGAAGTACCTGAAGAGGACTAAGGATATGTTTCTCGTTTATGGAGGTGACGAAGAGCTCGTCGTAAAGGGTTACGTCGACGCTAGCTTCGACACAGATCTGGATGACTCGAAGTCACAAACCGGATACGTGTATATTTTGAATGGAGGAGCAGTAAGCTGGTGCAGTTGCAAGCAAAGCGTCGTGGCGGGATCTACATGTGAAGCGGAGTACATGGCAGCCTCGGAGGCAGCACAGGAAGCAGTCTGGATGAAGGAGTTCATTACCGACCTAGGGGTGATTCCCAATGCGTCGGGCCCGATGACTCTCTTCTGTGACAACACTGGAGCTATTGCCCTTGCGAAGGAGCCCAGGTTTCACAGGAAGACCAGGCATATCAAGCGTCGCTTCAACTCCATTCGTGAAAGTGTTCAAAATGGAGACATAGATATTTGTAAAGTACATACGGACCTGAATGTAGCAGATCCGTTGACTAAACCTCTCCCTAGGGCAAAACATGATCAACACCAGGACGCAATGGGTGTTCGATTCATCACAATGTAACTAGATTATTGACTCTAGTGCAAGTGGGAGACTGTTGGAAATATGCCCTAGAGGCAATAATAAATGGTTATTATTATATTTCTTTGTTCATGATAATTGTCTATTGTTCATGCTATAATTGTATTGTCCGGAAATCGTAATACATGTGTGAATACATAGACCACAACGTGTCCCTAGTAAGCCTCTAGTTGACTAGCTCGTTGATCAACAGATAGTCATGGTTTCCTGACTATGGACATTGGATGTCATTGATAACGGGATCACATCATTAGGAGAATGATGTGATGGACAAGACCCAATCCTAAGCATAGCATAAAAGATCGTGTAGTTTCGTTTGCTAGAGCTTTTCCAATGTCAAGTATCTTTTCCTTAGACCATGAGATCGTGCAACTCCCGGATACCGTAGGAGTGCTTTGGGTGTGCCAAACGTCACAACGTAACTGGGTGACTATAAAGGTGCACTACGGGTATCTCCGAAAGTGTCTGTTGGGTTGGCACGGATCGAGACTGGGATTTGTCACTCCGTGTGACGGAGAGGTATCTCTGGGCCCACTCGGTAATGCATCATCATAATGAGCTCAATGTGACTAAGGCGTTAGTCACGGGATCATGCATTGCGGTACGAGTAAAGAGACTTGCCGGTAACGAGATTGAACAAGGTATTGGGATACCGACGATCGAATCTCGGGCAAGTAACATACCGATTGACAAAGGGAATTGCATACGGATTGATTGAATCCTCGACACCGTGGTTCATCCGATGAGATCATCGTGGAACATGTGGGAGCCAACATGGGTATCCAGATCCCGCTGTTGGTTATTGACCGGAGAGGCGTCTCGGTCATGTCTGCATGTCTCCCGAACCCGTAGGGTCTACACACTTAAGGTTCGGTGACGCTAGGGTTGTAGAGATATATGTATGCGGAAACCCGAAAGTTGTTCGGAGTCCCGGATGAGATCCCGGACGTCACGAGAGGTTCCGGAATGGTCCGGAGGTGAAGAATTATATATAGGAAGTCAAGTTTCGGCCACCGGGAAAGTTTCGGGGGTTACCGGTATTGTACCGGGACCACCGGAAGGGTCCCGGGGGTCCACCGGGTGGGGCCACCTATCCCGGAGGGCCCCGTGGGCTGAAAGTGGAAGGGAACCAGCCCTTAGTGGGCTGGGGCGCCCCCCTTGGGCCTCCCCCCATGCGCCTAGGGTTGGGAACCCTAGGGGGGGGAGCTTCCCCCTTGCCTTGGGGGGCAAGGCAACCCCTTCCCCCCTTTGGCCGCCGCCCCCCCTTGGAGATCCCATCTCCCAGGGCCGGCGCCCCCCCAGGGGCCTATATAAAGGGGGGGGAGGGAGGGCAGAACCTACAGCCTTGGGCGCTTCCCTCCTCCCCTGCAACACCTCTCTCTCTCTCGCAGAAGCTCGGCGAAGCCGTGCCAGAGACCCGATACATCCACCACCACGCCGTCGTGCTGCTGGATCTCCATCAACCTCTCCTTCCCCCTTGCTGGATCAAGAAGGAGGAGACGTCGCTGCACCGTACGTGTGTTGAACGCGGAGGTGCCGTCCGTTCGGCACTCGGTCATCGGTGATTTGGATCACGGCGAGTACGACTCCGTCATCCACGTTCATTGGAACGCTTCCGCTCACGATCTACAAGGGTATGTAGATGCACTCCTTTCCCCTCATTGCTAGTAGACTCCATAGATGCATCTTGCTGAGCGTAGGAAAATTTTAAAATTATGCTACGATTCCCAACACATTCCCCTCGCCTGGCCTTTTGCCGTCTGGGGACTGGACATGGTGGGCCCTTTCAAGACAGCCCGCAGCGGCTTGACGCATCTACTTGTCGCTGTGGACAAGTTCACAAAGTGGATCGAAGCAAAGCCGATCAAAAAGCTGAACGGGCCGACTGCCGTGACATTCATCACCGACATCACTACTCGGTACGGCGTACCGCACAGCATCATCACCGACAACGGCACGAACTTCGCCAAAGGAGCACTGGCACGTTTCTGCGCGACGCAGGGCATCCGACTGGACTTAGCATCCGTTGCCCACCCGCAGTCAAACGGCCAGGTCGAGCGAGCAAATGGACTCATCCTCTCCGGCATCAAGCCCCGACTGGTTGTACCACTGTAGCGATCGGCCGGCTGCTGGCTCGAAGAGCTGCCGGCTGTCCTCTGGAGCCCGCGCACTACACCCAACAAGTCAACCGGCTTCACTCCATTTTTCCTCGTGTACGGTGCCGAGGCTGTCATCCCAACAGACATCGAGTTCGACTCGCCTCGGATCACCATGTACACGGAGGAGGAGGCCAAAGAAGCAAGAGAAGACGGCGTGGACCTACTGGAAGAAGGCCGGCTGCTAGCACTCAGCCGGTCCGCCATCTACCAGCATGGGCTGCGCCGCTACTACAACCGCAAGGTCAAGCCAAGATCATTCCAAGAGGGAGACCTTGTGCTCTGGCTGATCCAGCGAACAGCCGGCCAGCACAAGCTCTCGGCCCCTTGGGAAGGCCCCTTCGTCGTCAGCAAGGCACTCGGCAACGACTCCTACTACTTGATCGACACGCAAGAGAGACGACTCCGGCAAGGAGTCGGAGCGACCATGGAACGCAAACCTCCTGAGACGATTTTACAGTTGAAAGCAGTATGTATCATGCTACCCTTTTTTGTATTAAGTACAAACCAACAGGCCCCCCGAGCAGTACTCGGGGACTGCCCTTGTTTATCTATGAATGACAAGTGTCATATCCATGAATGTATTATTACATTTGATTTTTTGGTCTGGCTCCGGGTTCGACTTGTCGGCCTGGGGACTGGCCGCCTTGAGCTATATTGAAAGTTCTACCTGAAGTCAGAAAAGTAGTGTGCCGGCTCCCGAGTCCTCTCTTGTTGAAAGTCGCAGCTCGAAGAACCGACTGTCCGACTAGCAAGAGGCAAGGCAGAAAGGATGCCCACACGAAAAATGGCTAAGGAACAACGAACCTACATAGCAAAGAGACGGCCTCCAAACATGCCTGCCGGCTGCCAGAACAGCCGGCTGGCCGGCTTCCTAAACACTTAGCTTTAGTCCAGCAAAGCTAAAGTACTCCCCCCCCAATTGGCCAAGCACTCCTCCAGCTACAGATTGCAGAGCAACTGTTGGACTGGGGAGGCGGCAACCAAGGGAGGGCGGCAAAGGAAACAATAGAAGGACAAAAAGCAAAAGTACAAGGAAAGGCCAAATGCATAAGTTATATATACACATAAAGCCCCCAACAGGCTAGCAACAGACATAAGTTCGAATACACCAGTGGGTGGAATTGTGCAGACTTAACCAAACATTGTTCCAAAAGTAACAAGACAGGAAAACAAAAGATGGCAGACTAGGGCGCGGCGCGGAGGCCGAGCTGGTCGGTGGAGATGGCCCCGCCGGCTGAAGGAGTGGCCGTCTAGCGGGTCTCGGCTTGACCACCACTAGCGGCAGGCGACGCACTCGCTCGCGACGTAGTGCTGGAGGTACGGTCAGGCTGAGGCTGGCCGGCTGCCCCACCAGCCGGCTCGGCGTCTTCACCCTCCTCCTCTTCGCCCTCATCGCTGGAGTCGATCTCCTCCGCCGAGTCCTCACCGTCTGCCGGGTTCAGCCCGAACCACTCCTCCGGCTGGGCGACACCGTTGTCATCTACCTCGGGGGCGAAGACGTTGGTGTCGGTGTAATCGGCGATCGCCGAAGCCCGCCGGATGATAGCCGGCCGCGCCGGCTCCAGCTCTGTGTCGGCTTGCTGCCGCCAGGTAGCCAGCTGGTCCAGGCTCAGGCCGGGATGCCAGGCCTTAACGAACTCCAGCGCCCGCCTGGCGCCGGAGCGAGCCGCCGAGGCCTTCCAAGCCTCGAAGCGGCCGACTGCCACCTCCAGCCAGTCGGCAGTCCGACTGGGGGTGCGAGGAACCACTTGGCCGGGCCAGAGGGCGGCCAAGACTTGCGCCCCGGCACGCTGAAGCCGACGGAGCAGTCGGTGAGCCGGCTGGATGCGGGCCTGGATCACCAGGAGCTGCTCCTCCAGCGAGCGACCGGCGGTGGGCGAGATCTCAAAGCCAGCCTGCCTCCGCGCCTGGCGACGGGCCTCGATGGTCTGGTTGGCGACAGTAGAATAGCCGGGAAAATATTCTGCGCAAGAAAGAAGAAGAAGAAGGAAAGAGCACCAAATCAGAAAAAGAGCCAAAGTGGCAGATGGCAAGAAAGGACGAAGAGGTAGGCGGCTTACCGTCAACCAGATCTTCGATCTGGCCATAGCCAGAGACCAGAGTCTGCCTGGCCTCAGCCCAGCCAGCCGCCTCCGTCTCGTACTCGGCCTGGAGGGCGGCTTCGCGGTCCTGCACCACCTTCAGGGCCGCCTTGTGGCCTTCCTCCTGGTCGGCCAGCTTCTTGACCAGGCGGTCGCGCTCCTGCACCAAGGCGGCGAGCTCGGCATCCTTGGCACGAAGGGCAGTCTGAGACTCTCCCAGCTGTGCCCTCAGACTGGCGTTGGCCGCTGCAGGGACGGCAGAAAAAGAAAGAACAGTAAGAAGAAGTCGTCAAGGAAGATCCGACCCGACTGCTCAGCAGTCGGCCCGAATCTCGGGGACTACACCCAGTGGGTGCGCTGACGCGCCCCCACATGAGATAAAGAACAAAGCACGTACCTCGGCTCTCAGTAAGGTCGGCGGTCTTCTGAGTCAGCTCCCGAGCCTGGGAGTTGAAGGCGGCCGCTCGAAGGTTGTGGTAGTCCTGCAAGATGGACAGAAGATCGAAGTAAGAACAAGAATAGCAAAGGCAAATCCACCAAGAAGTTCCAAGCCGCCTGCTCAGCAGCCGACTCGGAACTCGGGGACTACACCCAGTGGGTGCGCTGACGCGCCCCCACGGAAGAAATCAAGATCAAGAAGAAATCAAGATCAAGAAGAAGCAAGATGGGAATACTAACCCGGATGGCCGCCCGCGTCGCGAGGAACTCGTCGGTGAACTGCCTCAGCGCCGCAGCTTGGCCCTGGAGCCGGGTCCGGACGTCCTGTGCAGCCACGTTCACCACGGCCGTCCCTCCGCCTGGCGTCCACCCCGAGGTAGCGCTGGCCGCCTCCGCATCCCGGGCCGACGAGCTGGAGCCCACGGCCGGCTGCGGCTCCGACGCGGCCTTCTGTGGCTCCGACGCGGCCTTCCCCGCGCGCCGGCTCGACAGAATCCGGACCGCCATCTCAGCCCTCGCGGCCGGCTCGCCCCCCGCCGACTGTGCAGGCGGCGGATCAGGCCGGCCGCCTTGAGCCGCCCCAGTTGGCGGGGTCGGCACCGGCGCCCTCTCCAGGATGATGACGTCGTCGCTTCCCCCCAGCCCTGGCTGGTCGCCGCTGGCTCCCTCTGGCGAGGGCTCCATGTCCCCAGGCGCCATGACGCGCAGCGGGGTGACCATCAAAACCTCCCCCGCCGCCGCCGCGGCCGCAGCCTCTGCTTGGGCCCTGGCTGCGGCATCGGCGAGTGCCTTCGCCGCCTCCTCCTCCCGTGCCGCCTGGGCGGCGGCCGCCCTCCGTGCCTCCGCCTCCCGCGCCTCTCGCTCCGCCCGCGCCTCCCGCGCGTTCCTTTCTGTCGCCTCCTGAAGGTCGGCACGGGGGTCCACGCGGCGGGTGGTGCTCCCAGAGCCCCTCGGCGACTCAACGACGGAGGCGGCAGCCGCCCGCTCAAGCGACAACGGAGCTCTGATCGTTGAAGAAAAAGACAAGGGTTCAGGAACCACCAGAGAAAAGAAAGAAAAAGAGTATACGAAAGAAAGTGAACTTACGCCGACACGGTCTACGGTTGCTTCACCGTCTTGCGGAAGCGAGCCGCCTTCGCGGCCGCCTCCTCCCGCCTGGTGGCTGCCGCCCCGCCCCTGGGTTTCTTCGTCCGGCTACCGAACAAACCCTGGGCGGCGCGACGCTTTTGACCTCCGCCCCGAGCAGGCGGTGCAGCGGAGGAACCCGCGCCGCGTCCAGATGCCGGCTGGCGGCGCGGGACGACTTCGGCCTCATCGTCGTCCGGCCAGTCGTCAAAGGTAACTCCGAGCCCGGAGCCGCCTGCTTCGCCACCGGCTTGGCCACCACCCGGCTCGACGTCGTCGTCCATACCGGCCGCCCCCAGGTCAGGGTCCTCTAGATCGTGTTCGGTCCGGTCGGGGACGAATCGGCGCTCCGAGTCTGACCCGCCGGCCGGCCGAAGCAGAGGGCTCTGTCGAAAAGCAAACCGACTAAGTTAGAATCGGCTAAGAGGAACTCGGCAACAAAGCAAAGAGAGAGAAAAAGAGACAAGGAGAACATACCGTAGGCGGCGGATTGGCTCGGCTATACGGTTCCTTGCCGAACTGCCACTCTTCGGTGAGTTTGCAGTTCGCAAGGTAGTTCACCATATAGGCGACCTCCTCGCGCGGCATCTCCTTGGTACACATTCGGCTCGGATCGAGCTGGCCGCTCATCTGACAGATCAGATGAGGCCGGCTCTGGAGCGGAAGAACCCGGCGCGTGACGAACGCGGCCAGAAGGTCGGGCCCCGTCAAGCCCTCTGCCTGGGTCAGCTCCCGCACTCGGGCGACGGCGGCGGACCCGGCCGGCGTCAGAGTCACGGCCCGGAAGGACCACTGGGGCCGCCTGCCCTCCGGTGGGCCGGCTACGTAAGCCGGCAGGTTGATGTAGTCGCCCCGCGGGGCGATGTTCCGCACATAGAAGTACGATTTTTGCCACTTCTTCACCGATTGGATCAGCGTGATGACGGGGAAGGGGTTGTCGGCGACCGATCTCCGCGACGCGATGAAGGCGCCAGTCTGAGCCGGCACGCCCCGCATGCGCGTGCCCAGCTTCGACTGGAAGAACTCCCCCCAGAGCTCAAGGGTGGGGAGGACGCCGAGATAGCCCTCGCACAGGGTGACGAAGGCGGATAGCAGCACCACCGCGTTTGGGGTGAGATGGTGCGGCTGGAGCTGATAGAAGTCGAGCCAGGAGCGGAAGAAGGCGCTCGCTGGCAGGCCGATGCCGCGCAAGAAATGCGAGCGGAAGACCACCCGCGGCTCCGGCGTGATTTCCCTCGCCGGCGCGAGACGGACCTCCACTTTGTCCGCGCCGGGCAGCCGCCGCGTGTTGCGAAGGAACTCGACATGGTCTCCGTGGACATTGGAGCCATCCCAGTCCCCGCCATACTGCTCCGTGGCGGGAGGCATGGCAGAAAACTAGCGCGGTGGCGGAGAAACGTGCGGTGGAAGAGCGCGGCGGCGAGGCGCTGTTGCAAGAAACGGCGAGCGAAGAAGATGGTGGAAGTAGGAGGAGCGTGCGAGGGCCTGCCGCCCTCCACCTCCCCCTACTTATAACTTCGCGAGGCGAGGCCGAAGAGGCCGGACGTAGGGGGGAGACGTGGGATTAACTGCACCCGTTCCCCCCACGCCTCGCGATTATTGCGCCCTAAAGGCGAGCCGAAACTGCCGCAAGGAGACGTGCGGGCGGTTTCGGGATGCAGAGAATCCCCGCCTGGGCCCGGGCGCGGACGTGGCGGGCCCCCGCCCTGCGGCGACGTCCCGTCACACGCGTGGGCTGGCAGGCTTTCTGGCCAAGGGAGGCCACGTGGTTCGCAGACGGCGAGTGGCCGGCCCGCGGCCCGGAGCACACGCTAGCGAGCTCCCGCCCTCCGACTCCGGAGTTTTCGACCAAGGCGGCACGCCTAACTAAAGCCGGCTCCCAGCTGCCGAATTGTCAAGATAGGAAGCTGATCGAGCTTCTCAACCCCTACTCCACCTCGAAGCCCAATCAGCTTCGGGGACTACTGTCGGAGTAAATGGCCACGGGTAGCCTAACCGACTGCCCCTGGTTCTTCTGAAAAAAATTATCAGGCCTTCGGGCCTCCAAGCACTCCAAGCATTGGGCCGCCTTCCCTAGCCGGCTACCTCTGAAGCCGACTCCCGGAAGGCGACCTAGCCTCAGCAACCTCTCCCCGGGACGACTACGGGGTGGCCGACTCCAAGAAGCCGGCCAAGAAGGACGCCGACTCCAAGAAGCCGGCCGAGACCACAACCACCAAAGCTACACTCACATAACGGTGACAAGACGGGGTGTGGCCACAGTGCGGCCCACTACCCCCGAGGCCCGAGGCAGGCATGGCCATAGGAGGCCGTACGGGATGACCGTCTCCTGTTCGGCTCGGCACTGTAGCCATGCCAGCCTCAACGTCATCCACGACCAACTCCTGTACGGCCCGCAGGCGGCGGGTCGCTTCCGCCAGAGAGAGGCGCGGAGGCGGTCCGGCCTCCCCCAGTCGGCCGAGGGCGTAGCCGGCCTCCAGAAGCCGGCTACCCCCTTCCTCAAAGCAGGAGCCCCATTAAGGAGACAAGACGAGGTGAGGCTACAGTGAGAGCCCCCGAGGCGGCCCACTGTAGCCACGCTTACCTCGACAAGGCCCTCGTCATCAGAGGCGAGGCTACAGTAAGCAGCCGCCGACAAGACCCTAGGCGGTGGGGCCGGCCTGTCGACCAAGAAGCCGGCAGCCGGCGGGACCCACCAGTCGGCGGGACCCAGCAGCCGGCGGAGAAGCCGGCGAGCGTAGACACTGACCGCTGGGACCAGTGCCCAGCCGGATTACCATTGTACCCCCGGGGGGTAGGCCTATATAAACCCCCCGGAGCACCCATGCAAAGGGTTAGCTTCTGAACACAGCACACACACCATAGAGATAGAGAGAAGTAAGAGCTAGCCTTGTTCTTCTTCTCCCTTGAACCCAACAGCTCTAGGAGCGATTGTAGCTACCTTTCCTTGATCTAGTGATCATGCGGAGACCCCGCAGAGCAGGACTAGGGGTGTTATCTCCTCGAAGAGCCCCGAACCTGGGTAAGATCCGCCGGCGTGCATGTCTTCGCCTCATCCCGTTTCCAGGCACCGGCGATGTCTTATTGGCACCCACAATGATAAGGCATCCGTTGGCATATGTCGCACCAACCACCCGACATGGACCTCTCATTGAAGTAATGAAATAGAGAGCATGTATGCCAGGCTGTCCAGTAATTTGCCACTTTCTACAACTACATGTCATTGCTTGCAGATCCACAGGATACCTCCACTCCCTCTTCTCTTTGTCAATTGCAGTCACCTCTGCCTGAAATGTACTTCTCTTCACAATATTCATGTCCAAGCCCTTCTTGGACTTCAGCAACAGCATTTTCATCACTTTAGGGACTATGATGTGCCCTACATAAGTAGCAGCAGCAATGCTCTGCCTCAGGTCAAATTTCTCCATCAAATATTGCCTGATCTTGTCAAACAGATCTACAATGTGCAATCCTTTCCATTTTCTTATCTTGGAATTAAATGACTCTGCAAGGTTATTGTTCACATAATCTAACTTGCAGAACTCATTGAAAAGTGCCCTGGCCCATATCTTGGTGTGATGCTCATCTAAATACTCTTTCACATCAGGCTTGCTATACAACTGCCTCAGATGGTAGTTATGCTTTTTACTGCTATAAGTTAGGGAACAGGGCCACAAGTTCTTATCAAAAAATTTCCCCTTAAACTTTTTGGAGAAGTTAGCAGCAAGGTGCCTCATGCACTCCCTATGCTCTACTCCTTGGAACACAACATCTACAGCTGATCAAGTCCTTTACACGCATCAGTGTGTATGACAAGCCCTTCTGGGTGCCCTATGAGGTCCTTCAAGTGCTGGAAAAACCATGTCCAACTCTCTATGCTCTCTACCTCTAGCACACCATAAGCAACTGGAAAGATCCAGTTGCACAAGCACTTGCAAGTTGTCCTCTATACCTCCCATTCAGAGCAGTGGCATCTACTGCCAGATATGGCCTACACCCATCTAGAAACCCTTTCCAGCAGGCCTTAAATGACACAAAGGCTCTCCTAAAACACTCCTTGGACCTTCTCTGACCATTTTTTTCAAACTCCACTATGTGCTTATAAATGTGAACTACACTACCAGGTGATGCCTTCTCAACCTCACCTTTGAATGTATAAAGCAAATAAAAACTTCCAGTCCACTTACCATATATCTTGTCAATGGCCATTTTCTTACCATAGAAAACTCTCATGTATGGCAGTTCAACCCCATACTTCTTCTTCAGATCAGTTTGAAGCTGTGGCACAGAAATATTTGAATTTTCTCTGACCCAGTTCTTAACTGCAACTGCAACCCATCTGCATTTTGCTGACCTCAACCTTTGCCTTCTTGTCACACTAGGGCATGTGTGAGGATGTCTGTTAACTTTCACCTGCAATTACAATTAACAAGCAAGTCAGATAAACAAATGAGCATAGAAATTCTACAGTTGTATGTGTTGAAACAACAAATAACATGCAATTAGTATTGTTATTTTCCTCTTCTTAGTACCTGAAATGATTTGCTATTTCTCATTAAGGAGGCATGCATCCTCCACTTACACCTTGGATATGCACAGTGAACTGTCAATCTACCTGGCTCACTTTTGTCAATTTTGAACTCACTTTGTGTCTTGATTGAGAAAGTTGCTAGTGCATTTCTGGATTCTATCACATCAGAGAATATAGTTCCTTCTACCAAAGAAGGATCATCTCTGTTAAATTGCACTTCTACCCTATCCTCATCAGAACTCTCAGAATAAGCCATGTCATAATCCTCCTCTCTCTCATCTGAATCTGTCTCTTCAAATTGAGGGGGGGATAGAATCTTGATCTTCTGGAACTGCCTCTTTCCCCTTGGGCACTTTCCCAATTACAAATTCTGGATGCAAGATTTCATCCTCATCATCTGTGGGAACATCATCAGGAGCTTCCTCTTCTATGATAGGAGCAGCATTTGATTGTTTGCTACTGCTAGGACCAGCTCCAGTTGTTTCATGTACTGAACTAGCCTCTGAAGGTCCTGCATTCCTACCACCAGAACTACCTCTACCACCAGAACTTCCTCTGCTACATGCATTTCCTCTCCCACCTGCATTTCTACCCCTCCCCCTTGTCTGGCTGCACCTAGCTTGAGAACTGTTAGCTTGTGATCTAGTAGTTCTCCTCTCAATCTCTCCTCTGCTTCTTTGTATTACATTGATTTCAATCTCTGCTGACTTACTTTCTGCATATGTTCCAAACATGATAGCTAGCTCATCATCACACTGGACAGGCACCCAAGCAGTATTTGCCATGTCCCAATACCTAATTTCAACAGCATCATATAACCCCCATGGATATTTCTCTGATATAGCACTTCTAAACTTGATAAAAGTTGATGTATAGTCAACAACCAATGGGAAAGAAAATCCTGTGCCAGATCCTTTGGTACCAGAACTGCCTAACACACTTGTTTCCATTCTACAGTTTAGATTAAACGCTCTAGCTGGGTCCATCCTATGGAAAATATTCAGAAGAAAAATCAAGTTCATGAACAGAGCACAAGCACGGGAGCACTTAACGAAATTACCCTAAACAAGCGCGCATGCAAGCAAATGATGAGTGTGCATAGAGACATACCCTCTTGGCCCCACCCTTGTAGTCGCCGCCGTGGTCAGCGAGCTCTCTGCTCTGCCGCCCCCACCGCTACCACGAACAGCGGCCATTCCGTTTGGTCGCCGCCGCTTCTACCACTTCTAAAGACTGACAATGAGCGGGGCAATCAGATCCACCGCCTCCGCATCTGGATCCACGAGCTCGCCCTCGGTAGCCGCCGCGACAGGGGAAATCGATGAACTAGGGTTAGGGTTTGTGTCGCGAGAGAGAACAGAAGAGAAGAGAAGGGGGGAAATGAGATGGGGTTGGAGAGATGCGTGCAGGCCCCACATGTAAGAAGGAAGGGCAAAGATGTCCAGAATAACTACCTAACATGGTCAAAGCACTTTGACCAGACGGAAAGGGTACGGAGGGGTATTTTCATTAGCATCAGAGACGGAAGAGGGGTATAGTTGAGCACCGTTTTATTTTAGGGGTAAAGATGAGGTCGGGGCGAAGTTAGGGGGAAAATGTAAATGTCCCTTGTAACAGAGGACATTAAACAGGGCTGGATCCCGGAACAGCTTTGGGACTGCACTAGCAAAGCAAACGAGTTTAGTGCTAGTTAGCTAATAGTATCAGCCAACATTTGTCGGTGTTGATGTTTCTTTGCTTAGGCAAACAGCAAACGAATACTCCCCCGTTGCAAATTGGTCAACTGCACTACTGAAACCCAAACTGTGAAACTAAATTCTGGATGGGCGCAATGCCTTAAGGAATATTGTAGAAACGGGTAAAAAAGGAAACTAACAAAACCCAACTGGGCTATATCAAAGCATGCAGTTGATTGACCTTTGATGCCTTTGACATGTTTTGAAGATACAGTCACATGTCATGAAAGTACTACTATCGGTGGTTGCAAAATCCATGTGATGACGATGAAAGCTCTAATCTTATGCTAGCGAACCGGTAGATGTTGGAGAGATTAACATTTTTCTTCTGTGCCTGCCTAAGTATGTGTAAAAATGATGATAACATGGAAACGTAAGAACGGGGGCTTGAGATGAGATAATAATATCTCCCTCATATGAAATTCTGGCTCTGATAAAAATAGCATTACCTTCCAACTTATCAATCAATTTACTATATATATTAGGAAACTTATTGTCATTATACTTTCAAAATGAATGGGCCCGGTAACGCGCGTCTTCAGTGAACTAGTTTGTTAGAAAAAGGGGAGTACAAAATAGTCCTAAAGGTACCCGCAAAAAAGAGTAGTCCCAAAGGGACAAAGAATCAGAAAGGCTCAAAAGAAAAGAAATCGAGCTCCTTTACAATACCCCTGGTATAAATTGGATCGTCTATTCCTTGCCATCTAATGGATCAAATCAAATCATACTCCCACAATCTAATTCGGAGTACTACCACCAAATATTATGGAGTAACATGGCATGGGGATAAAACCATAACTTTGGATTGTCGTTCAACATTAGTTTCCCATGGTGATACCAGGGCGGCAGACGATGCTAATCACGTGGTGTCTTATTATCAAAGCCATCTTCGGTCTTGAAGATGAAAACCTCTGCCTGTCAGGCACCGCCGGAGCTTGGCATATTGATATAGGAATTGCAGTTGTTTCTAGATTTTTCCTGCAGAAACCTTGCATTGTCTATCATATAGAAACAAGTTAACATGTTTGAAGCTACATTAATTGGCACATATATAGATATTTATTACATACCTTCTGACGTGGATGACACGAAAGAGGAAGGCACGGATGAAGAGGGTGACTCGGAGTAATATGAAGCCGTCGCTCGGGTCGCTCATGTAGACGCCAGGAGTGAAGGCACAAAGCATGCAGGGCCGGTCCTAGCATTATGGAGGCCTTAGTGTGATTAAAGCACAATGAATCTTAACAGAGTAACATATATACTTTCAACAATAAATAGCGTATATCATGAAAAATAAATAAAGGCATAAGCATAAGGAAAAATATAATTTTAGTTAGCAAATAAGATCTCAATACACCATCTTCATGTGATTATATGATGCAAATAATGATTATAAGATACATGTACTCAACTATAAATAACTGTTGAATAAATACAATGTTATGAAGTGGATAGGGGGGATATGCGCCCTGTCCATGTTGATTTTAGATGGGCCCTAGGCCACACATTTTGCTGTGCCCTAGGGTCGGGTCCGAAAGGATGCAAAAGATGATCAGATGGGCCCTAGGCCACCACGCATTTTGCTGTGCCATGGGCCGGGCCCAAAATGATGCAAATGACGTAGAAGATTGTGATGAGGATCAGCCCTATCATGTCGTTAACCGTCTTGTAGAACCTCCCATTTGTAACTAGCAGCATAATCTAAGCATATGTAGTGTTGAACTTATAGTGCATCACCGAGGCATCAGCGTCGTGTCTTCCTGACTTGTCTTCATCGTCCAGCCACTAGCACCCCGAGGGATTCTGGCCGACTTTGAAGGACGCCACCACAATCACAAACATGCACTTCTTCTCCAACCACCTCTTTCGCTTGGCCAGAGCGTCATCCCCTTGTTGGATGAGCGTGATGTTCTCCCCCTCTTAGTAGAGCTCGAGGTTGCCAATGTCAGGCGAAGCATCTCCCATCCTCTTATCTAGGTGCAATAGTTGGGAAATAACATCATTAATCAGCACCTTAGAACCGTAGACTACACAATACTGTTCGAAAAAGCCAGAAGAAAATAGCAATCTCAACCGAGGCCTCTCCCTCTCTCTATCTCTCAGGGTTGTTTGGATAGGAAGATACATGTTTACCGTTGTAACAAACTAAAATTATGTTTGCATAGCATAACAAATCCCAAGATAGAGAATGTTTGGTTTGATGAAGGCTACCTAGAATAGCCTTCAAAAAAACTACCTACCATTAGAAATTCGGCTTGTACGTACATATGTCTTTGGAAAAGGAGGAAAGGCTCTAGCAAAAGTTACATATTAGAATAGCCTTTTTTGGTTCTAGCAAAAATTAGCCCATGTCATAGCATTTTGTATCACTAGTTGCAGCTCCATCGATTGCCGGTCGCAGCTCCACCGCCGCCGGTTGTTGGTTCCAGCTCGTAAACAGAAAAATCATGGCCTCCCTTGAACAAAATAGCTCGCAGCCATGGCCGTGGGATGCAGCACACAACCACATGAGTTCCAATGGTGAGCACATCAATTGCAGCATTTGGGGGGGGGGGGTGGAGGAGGAGGCGGCCATGGCGACGAGCTTTGAGGGAGAGGAGGAGGGAGTGCGACCATGACACAAACATTAGAGGGAGGACGAGGGCATGGCCATGGTGGGGCGCATCAGAGGAAAGGGAGTTCTATGGGTGCGTGCTTGTGCAAGCATGCAGCGGCGTCGCATGGGGGCTAGCGCGACCATGACTTGGCGTAGGAGGTAGTGGCCACGGCGACTCCAGGAAAAAGATGTATGGTTTTGATTGGGAAGAGATAAGAAGGAGTGGGCCTACGTGAGAGGCGATGCGATCGGTTGGATCAGTTTTAATCTACGTCCAGCGCGGAACGGTTCGGCCTGTGCACGGGTGGGAAACGTTTGTTGCGAAATGTAGCATGCAATTTCAAAAAAAAAATCCTACGCTCACGCAATATCTATTTAGAAGATGCATAGCAACGAGAGGGGGAGAGTGTGTCCACGTATCCTCGTAGACCGAAAGCGGAAGCGTTTGACAACGCGGTTGATGTAGTCGAACTTCTTCTCGTTCCGACCGATGAAGCACCGAACGTACGACACCTCCAAGTTCTGCACACGTTCAGCTTGATGACGTCCCTCGAACTCTTGATCCAGCAAAGTGTCGAGGGAGAGTTCCATCAGCAGGACGGCGTGGTGACGGTGATGGTGAAGTGATCCGCGCAGGGCTTCACCAAAGCACTACATAATATGACCGGAGGAGTAAACTATGGAGGGAGGCGCCGCACACGGCTAACAATTGTTGGTCTATGTTCTAGGCGCCCCTCCCCACGTATATATAGGTGGGAGGGGGAGGGGAGCTGCCTTGGGCACCCCAAGTAGGAGGAATCCTACTTGGGGGCCCTATTCCAATTCGCCTCCCCTTTCCTTTTACCGGAGAGGTGGAAAAGGGAAGAGAGGGGGGAGGAAGGAAAGGGGGGCCGAACCCCCTCCTTCTTCTCCTATTCGGCCTCCTTCCTTAGGGGGGGGGGGGGGGCGCACCACCCTTTGTGGGCTTGTGTGCTTCCCTCCTATGGCCCATAAGGCCCATTAATCCCCCGGGAGGTTCCGGTCACCCCCCAGTACTCTGATATGTACCTGGTACACCCCGAAACACTTCTGGCGTCCGAATATCATCGTCCTATATATGAATCTTTACCTCTTGACCATTTCGAGAATCCTCATCATGTCCGTGATCTCATCCGGGACTTCGAACAACATTCGGTCACCAAATCACATAACTCATATAATACAAAATCGTCATCGAACGTTAAGCGTGCGGACCCTACAGGTTCGAGAACTATGTAGACATGACCGAGACACCTCTCCGTTCAATAACCAATAGCGGAACCTGGATGCTCATATTGGTTCCCACATATTCCATGAAGATCTTTATCGGTTGTACTGTAATGACAACATACGTTATTCCCTTTGTCATCGGTATGTTACTTGCCCGAGATTCGATCGTCGGTATCTTCATACCTAGTTCAATCTCGTTACCGGCAAGTCTCTTTACTCATTCCGTAATACATCATCCCGCAACTAACTCATTAGTCACATTTCTTGCAAGGCTTCTTATGATGTGTATTATCGAGAGGGCCTAGAGATACCTCTCCGATACTCGGAGTGACAAATCCTAGTCTCGATCTATGCCAACCCAACAAACACCTTCGGAGATACCTGTAGAGCATCTTTATAATCACCCAGTTACGTTGTGACGTTTGATAGCACACAAGGTATTCCTCCGGTATCCGGGAGTTGCATAATCTCATAGTCAAATGAATATGTATATGACATGAAGAAAGCAATAGCAATAAAACTGAACGATCAATATGCTAAGCTAACGGATGGGTCTTGTCCATCACATCGTTCTCCTAATGATGTGATACCGTTCATCAAATGACAATACATGTCTATGGTTAGGAAACTTAACCATCTTTGATTAACGAGCTAGTCTAGTAGAGGCCTACTAGGGACACGGTGTTTTGTCTATGTATTGATACGTCTCCAACGTATCTATAATTTTTTATTATTCCATGCTATTATATTATCTGTTTTGGATGTTTTATATGCATTAATATGCTATTTTATATGATTTTTGGGACTAACCTATTAACCTAGAGCCTAATGCCAGTTTCTGTTTTTCCTTGTTTTAGTGTTTCGCAGAAAAGGAATACCAAACGGAGTCCAAACGGAATAAAACTTTCGCGATGATTTTTCTTGGACCAGAAGACACCTAGGAGACTTGGAGTGCAAGTCAAAGGAGCCTCGAGGCGGCCACAAGGGTGGAGGGCGCGCCCCCAACCTTGTGGGCCCCTCATAGCTCTCCTGACCTAATCCTTCCTCCTATATATACTCTTATACCCCAAAAACATCCAGGGGAGCCACGAAACCACTTTTCCACCGCCGCAACCTTCTGTACCCATGAGATCCCATCTTGGGGCCTTTTTCGGCATCCTGTCGGAGGGGAAATCGATCATGGAGGGCTTCTACATCAGCACCATTGCCTCTCCGATGAAGCGTGAGTAGTTTATTTCAGACCTACGGGTCCATAGCAAGTAGCTAGATGGCTTCTCCTCTCTCTTTGATTCTCAATACAAAGTTCTCCTCGATGATCTTGGAGATCTATTCGATGTAATAGTCTTTTGCAGTGTGTTTGCTGAGATCTGATGAATTGTGTATTTATGATCAGCTTATCTATGAATATTATTTGAATCTCCTCTGAATTCTTATATGCATGATTTGATATCTTTGCAAGTCTCTTCGAACTATCGATTTGGTTTGGCCAACTAGATTGGTTTTTCTTGCAATGGGATAAGTGCTTAGCTTTGGGTTCAATCTTGCGGTGTCCTTTCCCAGTGACAGTAGGGGCAACAAGGCACGTATTGTATTGTTGCCATCGAGGATAACAAGATGGGGTTTTCATCATATTGCTTGAGTTAATCCCGCTACATCATGTCATCTTGCTTAATGCGTTACTCTGTTCTTATGAACTTAATACTCTAGATGCAGGTTGGAGTCGGTCGATGTGTGGAGTAATAGTAGTAGATGCAGAATCATTTCGGTCTACTTGACACGGCATTATTTTGTTCACCCACCGTAATAATTTCTATCTTGAGAGAAGCCTCTAGTGAAACCTATGCCCCCCGGGTCTATTTTACATCATATTAGTTTCCCGTCAATTTGCCAATTTCTGTCGCCATTCCCTTACTTTGCAATCTTTTACTTTCCGTTCCATAAACCTAAAATACCAAAAATATTACTTTACCTGTTGAGGATATAAACCTTAGAGTCACCCGCCAGAAGGGGCCGGGTTACTCATAAGGGTCATCACTTGAAGCACGGTGCCAAGCTTGAAGACGGTGGGCCAAAGATGGGCTTAAGACCCGGAGATGGCTTAAGGCCCGTAGTGATAAACCGCCGTATAGCGAGACTTGTAGTGTAAGGCAAGAATAGTTGAGAGTCCGAGCCGGACACTTTTATGAGCCGGCCGGGACACTGAGAGCCGCTGGGCGTCAACCTCTCTATATAAAGGGACGACCCGGCAGTGGTTTAGGGACAAGAAAGATCTCATCGAGAGCCAGGCATAGCAGTTAAGCTCCCTGGTCATCGAAACCCTAATCAATACCACCTCAACTGGACGTAGGCTTTTACCTTCACCGTAAGGGGCCGAACCAGTATAAACCCTCGTGTTCCTTGTCCCGTTAACCCCTTCAAGCTTCCTAGCGGCGATGGCTCCACGACTAAGTCCTAGCTTGAGGACATCTGCCGTGACAATTCCACGACAGTTGGCGCCCACCGTGGGGCTAGCGCACGGTGGATTTGAGTTCTTGAAGGGCAACTTCGTAGGGCTCAAGGGATACGCTGTGGGCCGGATGACCAAGAGTCGTCGCGGCAAGCTCTACATCGACGATGCAAGCTGGGGCCCCGACGCCGGCTCAATTGAGTACGGATACCGGGTCCCCTTCGGCGGAATTCATGTTTTCATTGGCAAGATTGGTGAGCCGGGCCCTGAGCCGGATCTCGGCGCCGATCTCATCGAGACGGCTCAGCGCGCACGACCCGCCCGGGCCCTGCCTGCCTTGAAGCATGCTTTCGTGGGATGTGTCCATGGAGGGCACTCTGATAGATCTGGATCTGGTGATGAGACGGCCGCCGGCTCTGACGGCGAGTCGTCCACAGATGAGTCAAACTCGTTGTATCAACTTCAAGATGGTAGGCTCATGGGTTGTTCCGATGGTGACAGTATTCCGGACCCGTTTGAGCCGCCAAGCCGGGTCGGAATCTTCATGGCCGGTGCGCAGCCTGTTCAGAACCCTACTGCTGGGGCAGGAAACCCGGTGCCCTCACCGGCTCAGGTGCTGATGGATCTCACGGACAAGATGACGGTCCTGTTGACCGCCGCGGTTGACCCGGCGGATCAAGCTCAGCATGACGCGGAGGTGGCGCAGTTAAAGTTAGATCTCGTGAAAGCCAAAGAGGATCTGGCAGCGGAAGGGATCAGGATGGCTGCAGAGAGGGCGGCTCTCGACGCCCAAACTCAGTTGATTCAGGCGCAGTCCTTCCGGCTCACGATGGATCAGAACGCGTCCAATGAGTCCATGAGAAGGAGGCATCAAAAAGCCCAATCTCGACTCCCTCCGGTTTACGACCCTTGAAACCTCTTCAACACGCCAGGTGCAGGGTCTAGTAACCCGCCAGGGATCATAGTGCCCGGGTCTGGGACCCCTGTTCAGCCACAAGTGATGGGGCCTCCCCGGGTGAACCCTGCCTCGCCTCAGTATGTGCCAATAACACCGGGTCATTATGCTAACCCGCTGGAGAACATGGTCGCCGCAGCAGCACGGCTGGCGGCCCTCCCAATTGACGGCGATTCTCCGACGGCTATTGAAACCCGCCGGGTCAGGGAACTCCTTCAGACAGCACTGGCGCAGCAAGAGGCGTACTCTTACAGACGGGACAGGATCCACTCGACCCCTCGTCCAGGCCGGAGCCCGAGTTATAGCAGACACATGGTCTCAGCGACCGGCTCAAGTAATGTCCGACGCCATGACCCGCCCCCTGGCCATGGCCCGGTTCATAAAGGAGCCTTTCACGCAGCAGACCAAGACAGAGCGCAGCAAGAGGCGGAGCAGGTGCCTCAGTTGACGGCTTACCAGACTCCCCCGGCTTATCCGACGACTTCCGTCGACGTGGGTATCCCTACCAGGACTGAAGGTGTCCCTTGTTTAGTGCCAGCTCTCCGCAATGAGCGTCTACCCAAGGACTTCAAAGGCCCTAGGAAGGTGCCTAATTACACAGCTGACTTACAACCCGCAGCCTGGATCGAGAGTTACGAGATGGCCATGGAACTGCTGGACGTTAGTGAAGCGGCAATGGCCAAGTACTTCACCATGATGTTAGATGGGACTGCCCGCACTTGGTTGAAAGGGGTACCACCAAATTCCATCGGGTCTTGGGCTGAGCTGAAAGCCCGGTTCATCCAAAATTTCAAGGATACCTGTAGGCAGTCTATGTCAATTGTGGATTTGACTAACTGTAAGCAGCAGGAGGGTGAGTCTACGACACATTGGGTTCGCCGGGTTAAGGAGATAATACATTCATCTGATAAGATGGATGCCGTCTCGGCAGTCTTAATGTTGGAACAGAATTGTCGTTTCGTGCCCTTGAAGATGAAACTCGGGCGGCTTAAGCGTGACTGCAATGATATGGGTACACTGATGGCGGCTCTCGTCAAGTACGCCGATTCTGATAGTACCAAGGACCCCGCTTCAGATGATGAAAGGATAGGGAAGGGAAAGAAGAACGACAATGGCAAGGGTCCTCAGCATAACCCGGGGAACCAAGGAGGTGGCAAGCGCAAGGCCGACGGCAGCCTAGAGTTCGTAGCCAACACCAGCTCACAGGGTACTAACCAGCGACGCAAGGGGAGGCCCCCTCCCCGAGCCGGCGGGTTAGGCCCGACGCTGGAGCAACTGTTGAATGAGCCTTGTCCAAGGCATGGCTCTAGAGAGAAGCCAGCTACTCATCTATGGAAGGATTGTGCAATCATGAAGGCCTTTAAGAATTCCAACGCCTTTAATGGCAACAATGGCCCGGGCGGTGGCTCAGGGGCCGGCGGCTTTCATGGCCCGGGCGGCGGCTCAAATTCCAATCCTCAGAACGGTCAAGGGGGCTTTAATCAGAAGTCTGGCCAGGGTCATCAACAGCAGCAGGGGGTTATCAGACCAATCCAAAGTAGCTTAGCGGTGGACAGTATCATGTGTTTACCACCAGTCTGTGTAAGCGAGATCAGAAGCTTCATAAGAGGGCTGTGAATGCTGTTGAGCCGGCGGTTCCACGCTACTTGCGGTGGTCTGAGCAGCCTATAGTGTGGAGTAGGGAGGATCACCCTCCCCGGGTGGATAATCCGGGTCACTTGGCCTTGGTGGTGGCTCCTCAGGTGGGAGGATATAAGTTCACTAAGGTGCTCATGGATGGAGGCAGCAGCATCAACATCCTCTATTATGAGACTTTCCGTCGTATGGGGTTGATTGATAAGAACCTCAGCCAGTCAAACACTATTTTCCATGTTGTGGTACCTGGTAAGTCGGCTTATCCAGTCGGCAAGATCGAGTTGGAAGTGGCCTTTGGAGATGAGCACAACTACAGGGTGGAAAAATTGACCTTTGAGGTGGTCAAGATAAGAAGTCCGTACCATGCCATATTTGGGTGGCCGGGTTACGCCAAGTTCATGGCACGGCCGTGTTACATGTATTTACAGCTCAAGATGTCGGGTCATAATGGGACCATTACGATTCACGGCAGCCGGAAGGTGGCCTTGGAGTGTGAGGAAGGCGATGCAGCTTATGCAGAATCTGTTTGCGCAACAGAGGAGTTGAAGTTTTACAAAGACAACGTTGACCCAACATATATGACCTTTCTGAAAAAGCCGACTACAGAGCATGAGCCGGCGATGAAATTTAAGTCGGCTGATGAGACTAAACTTGTTGATCTCATTCCAGGTGATTCATCTCAGCAGTTTAGCATCAGTGCCAATCTGGATCCAAAATAGGAAAGCGCGCTCATCGAGTTCATCCATGAGAATAGGGACATTTTTGCATGGAAACCTTCTGACATGCCAGGTGTACCTAGAGAACTCGCTGAGCACACTCTCAATGTTGATCCGAAATTTAAGCCGGTCAGGCAATTCCTTCGGCGGTTTAATGAAGGGAGGCGGAAAGCCATTGGTGAAGAGGTGGCCCGGCTCTTGGTGGCTGGTTTTATTGTTGAAGTTTTTCACCCAGAGTGGTTAGCTAACCCGGTGCTCGTACTCAAGAAGAACGGCACCTGGCGGATGTGTGTGGACTACACAGACTTAAACAAGGCGTGTCCGGCTGATCCTTTTGCTCTTCCCCGTATTGATCAAATCATTCATGCTACGGCGGGTTGCGAGCGCTTGAGTTTCTTGGATGCTTATTCTGGATACCATCAGATTAAAATGGCAGTTAAGGACCAGGAGAAGACGACGTTCATCACTCCCTTTGGAGCCTTCTGCTATGTGTCTATGCCCTTTGGACTCAAGAGTGCACAGGCGACTTATCAGCGTTGCGTGCAGAACTGTCTTCATAACCAGATTGGGCGCAATGTTCATGCTTATGTGGATGATATTGTGGTTAAATCCAGGAAGGAGGAAACCTTGATAGATGATCTGACGGAAACCTTTGATAAACTCCGGGTCTACAAGATGATGCTTAACCCGGCCAAATGTGTTTTTGGTGTTCCTGCAGGCAAGCTCTTGGGTTTCTTGGTTTCTAACAGAGGCATTGAAGCTAACCCGGAGAAGATCAAGGCCATCACCTCCCTGGCTAAGCCGGCGTGTATAAACGACGTCCAGCGCCTGGCGGGTCGTATCGCTGATTTAAGCCGTTTTATAAGCCGTTTGGGGGAGAAGGCCATGCCATTATATCAGTTGATGAAGAAAACTGATGACTTTGTCTGGAATGATGCAGCTAATACTGCTTTTGAGGATTTGAAGAGACAGCTGGCCGAGCCCCCAGTCCTTGCTGCTCCAGTTGAAAGGAGCCTTTATTGCTGTATGTGGCTGCTAACACCCGAGCCGTCAGTGTGGCCGTGGTGGTGGAGCGCAAGGAAGAGGGTAAGGAGCATCCGGTTCAAAGGCCGGTTTATTATGTCAGCGAAGTACTCATTGAGTCCAAGCAGCGGTATCCGCATTGGCAGAAGCTTGTTTATGGTGTGTTCATGGCAAGCCGGAAGCTTAAGCATTATTTCCAAGGTCACCCCATCACTGTGGTCAGTTCTGCCCCCCTTGGAGATATCATTCAGAACAGGGAGGCCACAGGGAGAGTGGCTAAGTGGGCTATAGAGCTCGGACCTCTGATTTTCTGCATTGTAACCCGACTGGTACTTGGTCAGATCCGTGTCATTTCCAATGAGGGTGGCCACCGGGCGCACGATCTTCATGCAGGCTGCAAAGTCCCTTTGGCCGAAGGGTGTGCCGTCTTCCTTCAAACTGGGGTAGCCGAGGGCAATGTCTGCCAGGTCTAATTCTCCGGGTCTCAGTTTCTTGCGTCCTCAGGCGGGTCTTCAGATCGGAGATGTCAGCTTCAAACTTCTTGCAAGCAGCCTGCATAATTTCCGGGTTATAGGATGAACAGTTATTATGCAATTTTAAGCACTTTCCAAGCAAAGACACTTGGCACTTGGGGGCTAATGCATATCGAACGTTTCTATTTACAAATTGCCGGTTCAAGCGAGTAAGCCGGAACTTAAGTCTACAACATATTCTATTATAAGTCGTAGACTTGGGGGCTAGAGTATGGTAAGAATAACAAGATAACTATGCAGTAAGCAAGAAGAAAGAAGAGTGGTACCTCAAACTTCTGCTGAATCTGGTTCACCATGCCGATCTCTACATCCCGGCTCTTGTGCACTTGGCTGACATAGCCGGAGACGATCTCTCCGATGTTCAAATTGGCGTAGTCGGTGAGGTCCAGATTAGCCCGGCGGTGCTGTAGCAACTCCTCCTTGGTGGAGCACTTGGCCAACGCAGTAGGTCTCCCCGGCTCAACAAACTCCGTCCGGGTGATTACCACGTCCGGGTCATTGACCGGCTGAGCCGGGCTGGAGGTCTCCGGGTTAGCAGAAGCTTCTGCGGTTGCCTTGTCGGTTGGAGCGGTGGCTTCGGGAGCGGAGGCAGCTGGCGGTTCTTGAGTTGCTACCTCCGGTTCAGGCAAGTCCGGCTCTTCGACCGGCTTGTTCTTTTTCACCCTCTTGGTGAGCTTTGCCTGGGCACTGAAAGGACAAAAAGGTTAGTACAAAGGTATGAGCAAAGATAAGCACAACAAGAGATGATCATCATTACCCGGGTACGGTCTTGAAGGCCGGCAGGCTTGATTGCATCGAGTCACCAGAGGAGGGTGAGGTTTCCTGATAGTTTGAATCAGAAGAATTGAGCGGTTGACGTATAACACCCGCCAAAGGATGAAAAGGGTACAAGTTGGAGATAACCTCGGTTCGGCGTTTCCTCGATGCGTCGGGTAAGCCGGAGGAGAGGTCAGCGTCCTTGTTGGTCCGGGTGTGCCGCCGGCTCTCATGAATCTGTTGCTTCAAAAGAAATTGAGGATCTTGATAAGCTAAAGGATGAGAAAATCTTACTTCCCGGGTTACCCTTCGGACTTTCAGCCTTGGCAAGGGCTCCGAGTCGGAGGAAAGTGTCATTACCTCTTCAACCACCGGGTTACTTGCTCCGGTGTCATCCTGTTGATGAACAGTATTGATAAGGTGGACAGAAATAGACAGCAAATACAACAAGAGTTTATAGGCTCAGGGGTTACCTCTGACTCAGTGCTATCACTTAGTTGCAGCAGCTCTGAGGCAGTAGGCCTAATTCCCTTCTTGCGGGGAGCGGCTCTCTTGGCGGCTTTCTTAGCCTTCCTGGCCTTCTTGGCTGCCTCATGGTCATATTTGACCTTCCAGAATTTGTCATCAGCCTGAAAAATACAATGACAATTTCTTAAGGTTCGGATGAAAGTTGCCTACAGGAGAAAATAAGATGTTCAGATCAGCGGCTTACCGCTGGGGCCGGGTTGGTCTTGCAGAAGGGGCTTAAGCCGGTCCTCCCGCAGTCTGCCAAGCTCTCGTTCAAGAGAGCCTTGGTCATGTCCTCGGCAATGTCTTCAGGAAGATCGTTGCGGCTGTGTCGCAGGGGGTCATCTTTCCGGCCTGTGTACTCACACATTAAGCCGGGGCGGCGGCTCAAGGGGATCACCCGCCACGAGATCCAGACCCGGACCAGATCAATTCCATTGAGACCATTGCCCAGGAGAGCCTTGATCTTGTTAATGGTGGGGAGCAGGGGTTGGCGTTCCGCTTGAGTCAGCTTGTCTGACAGAGGGTGTGTTGGTTCCAGACGCGAGGGGCGAAAGCCGGGCAGCGGACTCTCGTCAGCCGGCGACGTGTCTTGGCAATAGAATCACGTCTGGTTCCAGTCCTTTGGGTGGCTTGGCGGCTCGGCGTAAGGGAAAAGGCAGTCTCTCCGTCGCTGAATGGAGATGCCACCAAGTTCCAAGCTTGGCCCGTTGGCGCACTCGTTTTGACGGTTCAGGTAGAAAAGCTCTCTGAAGAGCAGCAAGCTGGGCTCCTCTCCAAGGTAGACTTCGCAGAATACTTGGAAGTTGCATATGTTTGACACGGAATTGGGTCCTATGTCTTGTGGCCGCAGATCAAAGAAATTTAGCATGTCTCTGAAGAACTTTGAGCCTGGCGGTGCGAAGCCCCGGCTCATATGATCCGCAAAAATGACCACCTCCCTGTCCCTTGGTTGTGGTCTCTCCTCTGATGGGTCGGGGGCACGGTAGGACATGATGTCCTTCTTGGGCAGGTAACCCGACTTCACAAAGTCCGCTAAGGTCTCGTCGGTGACGTTGGACCTCATCCAATTGCAAGTGATGGGTGCTTTGGGAGCTTTGGGAGGCATGGTGAAAGTCGGAAGCCTATGATAAAAGGGAAATATGTCCGGTTTAATTATAAGCCGGAGGAAATTTACAGTTCAATATTTCAAGTGGCGGCTTATGGAGGGGCCTAATGACATATATCCAAGTGCATCGGGTTATCTAAGCCGCTGGAGGTATTGAGAGTAATTTGATTGTCTACGACCTTGTCACAGTTGAGCCGGTAAATTTTATGGCACATGGCCTCCTTTGAGCCAGAAGGTTCTACGATGCGTGGTTTCTTTAAACCGGAAATGTAAACCGCCATGACTTAACGGGTGCAGTTTTTTACTAAGTGTGGTGAAAACAGGTTTCACACATTGCAGTAAATAATTTGGATCAAAACGGTCGGCTAAAAGGAAAGTTTCTAGACCTAAAAACAGATGCAAAGGAAGTTCTTGGGCTCGAACGGAGCCTTTATGCAGTGAAAGGAGATCTATTTGCATTTGAAATGGGTGCTAAACAGCCGCCGCGTTGGTTCTATACTATCTTAAGATCAAGAAGAGGCAGTAAAAATGAAAACTACCAAGAACTCGTGGGCGATGGCGAAGAACGCGGAAGAACATTAGGAGCTTAACGTAGATCTATTCTACGAGGAGTAAGGAACTTACAGATGCAGATGTGCTGCGAGAGTTCGCCGCGTTTCTCTGGACGGTTCAGGGTGATGCAGCGGCCGAGGTCGATGAGGATGCGGAGCTCTGTTGCGGCGGCGGCGGCGGAGCTCGAGCAACACGGGAGCAGCGAGAGGAAGAGGACGACAGAAGAGGGAGAATGGAAAGACCCGAGGGTCGGGCTATTTACAAGGCCAGACTCATAAGTGGGCGCGAGAAACGAGGAGGCCACGGCGCGGTTATCTCGCCCGAGAGGCGCCTCGATTTTCGGGATGGCAGTAAAGATAAGATCCGTTGCGGATCTGGTGGAATAAAAAATGGACTTAATGGAAGATGACGTCACGGCGGATTACCCGGAGTCCAGAGGATGACGTCACGCCGGGTTATGGCCTTCACACAATTGTAAGCCGGAGATTTTCTGTCGAAAGAATTGAAGATTGACATGAGCCGGCTCAAATCAATCTGGGGCCTAATGTTGAGGATATAAACCTTAGAGTCACCCGCCAGAAGGGGCCGGGTTACTCATAAGGGTCATCACTTGAAGCCCGGTGCCAAGCTTGAAGACGGTGGGCCAAAGATGGGCTTAAGACCCGGAGATGGCTTAAGGCCCGTAGTGATAAACCGCCGTATAACGAGACTTGTAGTGTAAGGCAAGAATAGTTGAGAGTCCGAGCCGGACACTTTTATGAGCCGGCCGGGACTCTGAGAGCCACTGGGCGTCAACCTCTCTATATAAAGGGACGACCCGGCAGTGGTTTAGGGACAAGAAAGATCTCATCGAGAGCCAGGCATAGCAGTTAAGCTCCCTGGTCATCGAAACCCTAATCAATACCACCTCAACTGGACGTAGGCTTTTACCTTCACCGTAAGGGGCCAAACCAGTATAAACCCTCGTGTTCCTTGTCCCGTTAACCCCTTCAAGCTTCCTAGCGGCGATGGCTCCACGACTAAGTCCTAGCTTGAGGACATCTGCCGTGACAATTCCACGACATTACCGTTTATCCACCTCTATCAGATCTCACTTTGCGAATAACCATGAAGGGATTGACAACCCCTTTGTTGCGTTGGTTGCAAGTTGGTGTTTGTTTGTGCAGGTATTCCGTGGCTTGTTGCGTAGTCTCCTACTGGATTGATACCTTGGTTCTCAAAACTGAGGGAAATACTTACGCTACTTTGCTGCATCACCCTTTACTCTTCAAGGAAAAAATCAACGCAAGCTCTAGAGGTAGCAAGAAGGATTTCTGGCGCCGTTGCGGGGGAGATCTACACCAAGCCAAGACATACCAAGTACCCATCATAAACTCTCATCTCTCGCATTACATTATTTGCCATTCGCCTCTCGTTTTCCTCTCCTCCACTTCTAAAACAATTTTCGAAAAGATTCAGCTTTTTCTTCACCTCTCTTCTGTTCGTCTGCTTCGCTTGCTTTTTATGTGCTCGTGTGTTAGATTGCTTGCTTTGTCACGATGGCTCAAGATAATACCAAATTATGTGACTTTTCCAATGTCGGTGTACAAAAGTAGGGGCCTTTCTGTACCCCTTTACTTGTGCACGGCCAGTCGTAGCCTCACCTGCGACCATGCTTGGCGAGGAAGAAGAGGCAAAGGTACGAGACTGCCAAGGCAACACTCGAACCAGAAGCATGAAGAGCCAAAGGACAAGGTAGACTTCCCCCGGCAAGGCCCTTGCCAGGGCGGCCTACATAGCCCTGTCAAGAGCCTTGCCGGGGCGACTTGCCCAATACCAGCAAGGCCACCGCCCTTGAGCCTGAGAGTACTGACACCTGATGACCCACAAGTATAGGGGATCTATCGTAGTCCTTTCAATAAGTAAGAGTGTCGAACCCAACGAGGAGCAGAAGGAAATGATAAGCGGTTTTCAGTAAGGTATTCTCTGCAAGCACTAAAATTATCGGTAACAGATAGTTTTGTGATAAGGTAATTTGTAACGGCTAACAAGTAATGAAAGTAAATAAGGTGCAACAACATGGCCCAATCCTTTTTCTAGCAAAGGACAAGCCTGGACAAACTCTTATATAGAGAAAAGCGCTCCCGAGGACACATGGGAATTATCGTCAAGCTAGTTTTCATCACGCTCATATGATTCGCGTTCGTTACTTTGATAATTTGGTATGTGAGTGGACCGGTGCTTGGGTGCTGTCCTTTCTTGGACAAGCATACCATTTATGATTAACCCCTATTGCAAGCATCTGCAACTACAAGAGAAGTATTAAGGTAAACCTAACCATAGCATGAAACATATGGATCCAAATCAGCCCCTTACGAAGCAACTCATAAACTAGGGTTTAAGCTTCTGTCACTCTAGCAACCCCTCATCTACTTATTACTTCCCAATGCCTTCCTCTAGGCCTAAACAATGGTGAAGTGTCATGTAGTCGACGTTCACATAACACCACTAGAGGAAAGACAACATACATCTCATCAAAATATCAAACGAATACCAAATTCACATGACTACTTATAGTAAGACTTCTCCCACATGTCCTCAGGAACAAACGTAACTACTCACAAATCATATTCATGTTCATAATCAGAGGGGTATTAATATGCATAAAGGATCTGAACATATGATCTTCCACCAAATAAATCAACTAGCATCAACAACAAGGAGTAATCAACACTACTAGCAACCCACAGGTACCAATCTGAGGCTTTGGGACAAAGATTGGATACAAGAGATGAACTAGGGTTTTAGAGGAGATGGTGCTGGTGAAGATTTTGATGGAGAGTGACCCCCTCCCGATGAGAGGATCGTTGGTGATGACGATGGCGATGATTTCCCCCTCCCGGAGGGAAGTTTCCCCGGCAGAACCGCTCTGCCGGAGCCCTAGATTGGTTCCGCCAAGGTTCCGCCTCGTGGCGGCAGAGTTTCTTCCCGAAAGCTTGCTTCTGATTTTTTCCAGGGTAAAAGACTTCATATAGCAGAAGATGGGCACCGGAGGCCTGCCAGGGGGCCCACGAGGCAGGGGGACGCGCCCAGGGCGGGGTAGGGCACACCCCCACCCTCGTGGCCAGGGTATTTTTTATTAATTCCAAAAATAACTTCCGTGAAGTTTTAGGACTTTTGGAGCTGTGCATAATAGGTCTCTAATATTTTCTCCTTTTCCAGCGCAGAATTCCAGCTGCCAGCATTCTCCCTCTTCATGTAAACCTTGTAAAATAAGAGAGAATATGCATAAGTATTGTGACATAACGTGTAATAATAGCCCATAATGCAATAAATATCGATATAGAAGCATGATGCAAAGTGGACGTATCAACTCCCCCAAGCTTAGACCTCGCTTGTCCTCAAGCGGAAGCCGATAACGATAAATATGTCCACATGTTTAGAGATAGAGGTGTCGATAAAATAAAATACAGACATGAGGGCATCATGATCATTCTTATAACATCAACACACACACACATATATATATATATATTGTCATATGATTTCTTATGCTCAAGTAACAATCTATTCACAATATAAAGTATGAATCAGAAACTTCATTGAGAACCAACAAACTATAATCTCAGTCATTGAAGCAATTGCAATTTATCATAACATCGGAAAGAGTCAATATAAGAGCTTTTCAGCAAGTCCACATACTCAACTGTCATTTAGTCTTCATAATTGCTAACACTCACGCAATACTTATTGGTATGGAGTTTTAATCGGACACAGAGAAAGATAGGGGATTATAGTGTTGCCTCCCAACCTTTTGCCTCAAGGGTAATGTCAACAATAATAATTCATGCTAACTTACATCCAATTGGATATATATATATATATATATATATATATATATATATATATATATCAGGATCTTTCCAACACAAGGTGCTTGCCAAAGGATAAAATGTAAAAAGGAAAGGTGAAGATCACTATGACTCTTGCATAAGGTATAAGACAATAATAAAAGATATGCCCTTCGGAGAGGGAAGCAGAGGTTTTCATGTGCTTTTATGGTTGGATGCACGAAATCTTAATGCAAAAGAACGTCACTTTATATTGCCACTTGTGATATGGACCTTTATTATGCAGTCCATCGCTTTTATTGCTTCCATATCACAAGATCGTATAAAGCTTATTTTCTCCACACTAATAAATCATACATATTTAGAAAGCAATTTTTATTGCACACAACATGACAACTTACTTGAAGGATCTTACTCAATCCATAGGTAGATATGGTGGACTCTCATGGCAAAATAGGGTTTAAGGATATTCGGAAGCACAAGTAGTATCTCTACTTGGTGCAAAGAATTTGGCTAGCATGAGGGGGAAAGGCAAGCTCAACATGTTGGATGATCCATGACAATATACTTTATTTCGGATATAAGAAAACATAACCCATTACATTGTCTTCCTTGTCCAACATCAACTCTTTAGCATGTCATACTTTAATGAGTGCTCACAATCATAAAAGATGTCCAAGATAGTATATTTATATGTGAAAACCTCTCTTTCTTTATTACTTCCTATTAATTGCAACGATGACCAAAACTATGTTTGTCAACTCTCAGCAACTTTTATTCATCATACTCTTTATATGTGAAGTCATTACTCTCGATAAGATCAATATGATCTCTTTATTTCTTTTTATTATTTCTTTTTTCTTTTATTCCCTCACGATCATAGCAAGATAATCAAGCCCTTGACTGAACACTAATCTTTATTATATATAGCTCATAGACTCGATTACATAGAAGGATCATAAAGCAAAACTCAAAACTGAATCATACTAAAACTTTATTCTACTAGATCAAGATATTACCAAAAGGATCGAACTAAGAAAAACGGTAAAGATAGGAGTGTGATGGTGATACAATACCGGGACACCTCCCCCAAGCTTGGAAGTTGCCAAGGGGAGTGCCCATACCCATGTGTTTATATCTCCTTCTTCGGAGGTGAAGAGGATGGTGATGATGAAGATAACTGTGCCTTTAGCTTTTTCATATTGTAATTGAGAAGAGCAATTTCCTCCTTCAAATCATCAACCTCAGATTCCAGCTTCAAAATCTTCTCACATAAATCCCCTTTGCTTTTCTGCCGAAAACGAGAAGGAATAGATCTGTTGTTAGACAGTTTAGCCCTCTTAGGGAGACTAGACTTCTTGAACTTCACGTGCATATCCCCAGGTTGAGGTAGAGGAACATCCTCCTCCTCTGAACTTCAATCATTGATCCTCCTCGAATGAGCATCCTCCTCATCATCCGTAGTTCAACCACAAGGAGATAGATCCCCATAGGTCTTTGGGTCAGCAATGAGATGGGATACATAGCTCTCTTCGTCGGAATCCTGAGATGACATCTTGCTCTAAATCTGCAGAAATAGCTCGAAACGAAAACAAAGGATATTTGCATGGTACGACGGCCAAAACCTTCGGTAGATTATATAATGAATTTTTACCGACCAAAAGAAGTATCGTGCAAGAAAACGGAGTCCGGAGAGCACACGAGGTGCCCACGAGGCACGAGGCAGGGGGGCGCGCCTAGGGGGGTAGGGCGCGCCCTCCACCCTCGTGGAAGCCTCGTGTCCTTCCCGGACTACTTCTTATTTTCCTATTTTCTTAAATATTCCAAAACAGAGAAAAATTGCGATTAGAACTGTATTGGAGTCGGTTTACTTACCGTACCACGTACCTATTCCTTTTAGGAGTCTGAAACGTTCTGGAAAGTGTCCCTTATGTATTCCTCCGAGGTTACGGTTTCAATAACATTAGTTTCCATATTTATAGGATTACCTGAGATATAATGTTTGATTCTTTGACCGTTCACCACCTTCGGATTTGTGCCTTCAAAGTTGTTGATTTTTATGGCACCGGAATGATAGACCTCCTCTATAACGTAAGGACCTTCCCATTTAGAGAGAAGTTTTCCTGCAAAAATTCTTAGGTGAGAGTTGAATAGCAACACATAATCACCTACATTAAACTCACACTTTTGTATCCTTTTGTCATGCCATCTTTTAACCTTTTCTTTAAACAGTTTGGCATTCTCATAGGCCTGGGTTCTCCATTCATCAAGTGAGCTAATGTCAAATAGTCTCTTCTCACCGACAAGCTTGAAATCATAATTGAGCTCTTTAATAGCCCAATATGCCTTATGTTCTAGTTCAAGAGGTAAGTGACATGCTTTTCCATAAACCATTTTATATGGAGACATACCCATAGGATTTTTATATGCAGTTCTATAGGCCCATAATGCATCATCAAGTTTCTTGGACCAATTCTTTCTAGATCTATTAACAGTCTTTTGCAAAATTAATTTGAGCTCTCTATTACTCAATTCTACTTGACCACTAGACTGTGGGTGATAAGGGGATGCAATTCTATGATTAACATCATACTTAGCAAGCATTTGCGGAAAGCACCATGAATAAAATGTGAACCACCATCAGTCATTGAATATCTAGGAACTCGAAACCTCGAAAAAATAACTTCTTTAAGCATCTTAATAGAGGTGTTATGATCAACACTACTAGTTGGAATAGCTTCTACCCACTTAGTAACGTAATCAACAGCAACTAAAATATGTGTATACCCATTAGAGGAAGGAAACTGTAACACCCCGGATGTAACTTGCCATATTTGTAACTCCAACTCTTGCCATTTTTGGCTATGCGTTATGATATTCCCTCCGTGGTCGGGTTTTGTTTGTCGTTTTGCATTTGTTCATGTCATGCATCTCATATCATGTCATCATGTGCATTGCATTTGCATACGTGTTCGTCTCATGCATCCGAGCATTTTCCCCGTTGTCCGTTTTGCAATCCGGCGCTCCCACCTCCTCCGGCGCACCCCTCTTGTTTCTTTTCGTGAGCGGGTGTTGAATGTTCTCGGAATGGACCGAGGCTTGTCAAGTGGCCTTGGTATACACCGGTAGACCACCGGTCAAGTTTTGTTCCATTTGGAGGTCGTTTGGTACTCCAACGGTTAACCGGGTAACTGCAGATGCCTTCTGTGTGTTGCAGAAAAAACCCCTCTCTAAACAGCCCAAAACCCCTCCAAGTCATCTCCATGCTCTAGGTCGTTCGATCACGATCGTGTGGGCGAAAACCGCACCTCATTTGGACTCTCCTAGCTCCCTCTATCTATATAAACGTGAGACCCCCCGAAATTCCCGCAGTCCAAAACCCTAACCCGCTCCTCCGCGCCGCCGGACGTGTCCGCCCGGGGCCGGACACATCGGCGCCGCCGCCCGCAGCCACTCCCGTGCTGCCACGTGGCAAC
>NC_057814.1:511882917-511892122 GCF_018294505.1 Triticum aestivum
GAGGCGCTGGCGCCCGCCTCCGCGCCCCGCGCTCCTCTTCCCGTACGGGCCCGCGCCCGCGCCGGCCGGCCCCGCCGCCTCGCCGCCGTCCGCCGCTCCGCCCCGCCTCCGTCGCCGCCGCGCACCACGGCGCCGCCCGCGCCTGACGCCGCCTCCCTCCGGCGCCGCCCCCTCTTCCCCGCCGACCACCGCGCCTCCCCGAGCCCTCCTCTCCTCCGCCGGTCTCCTTCCGTCGCAACGCCGGCAGCCCCACCGCGCTCCGGTGAGCATCGGCCCCGATCCAGATCTGGAGACTGCCACGGTTGACCTCTCTCCCTCTCTTTTTCTCTAAGTCCCCGAGATATTTACAGTTCATGCCCATGTTCATTGCATCATAACTCTCTGAATATAGCTCCGTTTCGCGCGTGTAATATATCGAAATGTTCTACTCGTGATGCTCTACATTTTGTTCAATTGCACCATGTTCATTAGAGTCCATCTTTATGCCCAAATCTCTGGTGCAAGAGTGCTAGTCGCTCTTATCTGCTGTTACTTATCAGAACTTGAGGTTTTGTTATTTTTGTTGCATTTAATCTGTGCATTTTAGGAGTATGAGCTCTACATGTGTTTTGTTGTATGCCATGCCACCTTTACATAGGTGTATGCCATGTATTTTTGTGATCTCTGTGGTGACTAGCACAAGCATGCAAACTAGGCTCCGTAATGTTTCTGATTTCAGAGACTTCGTATTTTCTCCAAGTCTGTGACTGCTGTTATTTTGTTGCTATGTATCCATGTGGCTACAGAGAGATCCATGCTTATTTTGGAGATGTTCAGTAAGGATGTTTTGTAGATATTGTTGTAATTGATCCATTCATGCCCTTGTTTGCAATTATGGAGTGCAATAGCATGACTCAATCTTGCTCTACTTTTGCTATAAAATAATTCTGGCAGATTGTTTACGTGTTATTCAATTTTGCCAAGCTTGTTGTAGTTGATCCATACATGCTATGTATTTGCTCTTGCCATGGATAGCTTCCTAAACATGACATATTACTGTAGGTATGCTTGTTTTGTCATGCATTGCTTTGTGGTGAGTGCATCAAGCTCACCATGATGCATTCATGTTTTGCATCATGTTGCTTGTGCATTTCCCGTGATTGATTGTGGTTCCATTACTTGTGTTCTTGTCTTGGGTAGAGCCGGGAGACGAGTTCGTGAACGAGGAACCTGTTGAGTACGCTTACGAGGATCAAGCTTTCGACAACTCTGAGAACCTTGGAGGCAAGATGACCACCCCTCGAAATCACTTCTATCTTTGCTTTGCTAGTTGTTCGCTCTATTGCCATGCTGCGCTACCTACCACTTGCTATATCATGCCTCCCATATTGCCATGTCAGCCCCTAACCATCTTTTCCTAGCAAACCTTTGTTTGGCTAAGTTACCGCTTTTGCTCAGCCCTTCTTATAGCGTTGCTAGTTGCAGGTGAAGTTGAAGTTTGTTCCTTGTTGGAACATGGATATGTTGGGATATCACATTATCTCTTATTTAATTAATGCATTTATATATTTGGTAAAGGGTGGAAGGCTCGTCCTTATGCCTGGTGTTTTGTTCCACTCTTGCCGCCCTAGTTTCCGTCATACCGGTGTTATGTTCCTTGAGTTTGTGTTCCTTACGCGGTTGGGTGATTTATGGGACCCCCTTGACAGTTCGCCTTGAATAAAACTCCTCCAGCAAGGCCCAACTTTGGTTTTACCATTTGCCACCTAAGCCTTTTCCCCCGGGTTTTTGCGAGCCCGAGGGTCATCTTTATTTAAAGCCCGGGCCAGTATTCCTCTGAGTGCTGGTCCAAACTAGAGCCACTTGCAGCGCCACCTTGGGGAAACACGAGGATTGGTTTTAGCTGTACGTAGTGTTCATCCGGTGTGCCCTGAGAACGAGATATGTGCAGCTCCTATCGGGATTTGTCGGCACATTCGGGCGGCTTTGCTGGTCTTGTTTTACCATTGTCGAAATGTCTTGTAAACCGGGATTCCGAGACTGATCGGGTCTTCTCGGGAGAAGGTTTATCCTTCGTTGACCGTGAGAGCTTATGATGGGCTAAGTTGGGACACCCCTGCAGGGTATTATCTTTCGAAAGCCGTGCCCGCGGTTATGAGGCAGATGGGAATTTGTTAATGTCCGGTTGTAGAGAACTTGTCACTTGACTTAATTAAAATACATCAACTGTGTGTGTAGCCGTGATGGTCTCTTCTCGGCGGAGTCCGGGGAGTGAACACGGTTTGAGTTATGAATGACGTAAGTAGGAGTTCAGGATCACTTCTTGGTCATTACTAGATGACGACCGTTCCGTTGCTTCTCTTCTCGCTCTCTTTTGCGTATGTTAGCCACTATATATGCTTAATTCCTGCTGCAGCTCCACCTCATTACACCATCCTTTTCCTATAAGCTTAAATGGTCTTGATCTCGCGGGTGTGAGATTGCTGAGTCCTCGTGACTCACAGATTCTACCAAAACAGTTGCAGGTGCCGACGATGCCAGTGCAGATGATGGGATCGACCTCAAGTGGGAGTTCAACGAGGAACGTGGTCGTTACTATGTGTCTTTTCCTGATGATCAGTAGTGGAGCCCAGTTGGGTCGATCGGGGATCTAGCATTTGGGGTTATCTTATTTTCATTTGAATTTTGACTGTAGTCGGTTTATGTGTGTATTTTGAATGATGTATGAATTATATTTATGTATTGTGTGAAGTGGCGATTGTAAGCCAACTCTCGTTATCCCATTCTTGTTCATTTCATGGGATTGTGTGAAGATGACCCTTCTTGCGACAAAACCACAATGCGGTTATGCCTCTAAGTCGTGCCTCGACACGTGGGAGATATAGCCGCATTGTGGGCGTTACAAGTTGGTAATCAGAGCCATCCCTGACTTAGGAGCCCCCTGCTTGATCGAATCGCTGGCGTTGTTGAGTCTAGAACAAAAATGTTTTGAGTCTTAGGATTATATATATCGAAGAGTAGGATTCTTTTTACTCCTCAGTCCCTTCGTCGCTCTGGTGAGGCCTCCTGACGTAGAAGTTTTGACACTTCTCTCCTCAAATTTCACTAAATTTTTTTTAGGATCACGCGGGTATCTTAGAATCGTTCCGATGGTTTTGTGACGAGAACATTGTTCTTGGTGCCTCCTGACATTTAGGGGTTGTGGCAGTGTCCCGGGGAGTTGAGCTCCGAGGTGTTGTCGTCACAATTTTATCGTTGCAGTTCTGGAATACCCGAGTTTCGCCGACATCGAAATCTCTTTTATGCAATTGTTGGTGAGATCACCTCGACGCCACCCAGTACTGGGGCGGGAATTCGGGAGTATTGCCATAACTCGTATAACGGATGTTTTTCGAAGGTTGAGGTACACGATTTCCGAAGTTTTCTTGGTTATGTGTTGATGGATGGATACAGCTGGATCTAGGGATTGCTAGTTTGGGTGATATATTTTGTGTCCCCTGTATCCCCAACACCAGATTGCATAACCAGAAAGTTTCGGGAGTTTATAAGTGGGAATTCAAGTAGCTCCTAGGATATCTTTCCGACAGATGCATGATATGAGATTGGGGTTCGACGTCTAGTGGTCCGCCTTTCCACGGTTGGTTTTACAGTGGTCTCATAGTGTCTTAAAGAGTCCTTGGCTATGCCGACTCGGGGACGCTTCGTATGTCATGTGCACTGCCTTGTACATGATGGTGCTGTACGATCGAGCCCGTGTGGGCCCCACCACAAAAACTTCGGACGAAATCTCTATCATATGTTTGTTCCGGCTTATTCTGCAAGCCAATACTTTGTTTTGTTTTCAATTGTGGTATTCGAGTTGCTTCCAAATCAAATGTTGTTTCCGTACCTTTTTTTTTCTAAGTGGCTTCTCAACTTAATGGAAGTGTGATGATTTACTATGGAATTCATTCGTTCATCTTCGTTCGGATGTTTATTGTGAAGACTATATGTTGCAATTTCTATCCGTTGATTCTACTTGTCTATTTGTCTATCAAGATGCTAACGGATGTCACCCTCTTCAGGATGGCTCCGGCAACGCGTCAGAATCCGGATCGCAATGAAGGGAGTCAGGCGAACCCTCCGCCACCACCTCCGCCTCCGGAGGCATGGCAAGCTATCATGGCAGCCACCAACGCCAATGCTCAGATGATTCTGCAACTCTAGCAAGAACGCACCCAAGGGCAAGGCAATCAAGGAAATCAAGGTCAAGGCAACAATCAGCCTCACTTTGCGACTCTCAACCAGTTTCTCGCAAATCAGCCCAAGTCTTTCAGCTACTGTGCCGAGGGCACGGATGCCGATGATTGGCTCGTGGACATCAACAAGCATTTTGAATGTAGCAATGTCAGGCCTGAGGACTATGTCAAGTTCGCTTCTTTTCAGCTCAAGGACCAAGCTGCTGATTGGTATCAACAATACAAAGATTCCAGAGGAGGTCGTGTGATCACTTGGACTGACTTCTGTCGGGACTTCAAAGCTCACCACATTCCACAAAGTGTTGTTGAGAGCAAGCGTGAGGAGTTCCGCAATCTCAAGCAAGGCAACATGTCTGTGTATCAATTCAACATCCAGTTTCAGAAACTTTCTCGCTTCGCTAAACAAGACGTTCCTGATGAAAAGAGCATGATCTATCACTTCAGAGGTGGCCTTAGAGAGGATCTGCAGTTAGCTCTCGTTCTTGTTGAGCCTACTCAGTTTGATCAATTCTATAACATGGCACTGAAGCAAGAGGCTGCTCAGCTCAAGTGTGAGGCTTCTAAGAATCGAGTCAGGGACGCAGTTCAGTCTTCTTCTTCCTCACTAGTGGCTGCTAAGCAACAGAAGTTTTGGTTGCCTCCTCCTCCTCCGTTTCGTCAGCATTACCAGCAGAAGAACAAAGGTGGCCATGGATCTTCCCACTCTTCCAACTCTGGCTATCAGAACAAGTCTCAGAATCAAGCTCCAAAGTCCAATCCTCCTTATCATCGTCCACTCTCGGAGGTGACTTGCAACAAGTGTCAGCAGAAAGGTCACTATGCTAACAAGTGCTTCAACCAAAGGCGTCTTCCGCCTCCTCCTCCTGTCAGATCGTCCAGCAATGCAGTGGTCAAGCATAATCCAAAGTCTGCAAAGGTGAACATGATGAATGCAGCTCAAGCGGAGGAGTCTACTGATGTGATAATGGGTAATCTCTCAGTTAATGATGCAAAAGTCTTATTTGATACTGGTGCATCTCTTTCTTTCATTTCAAGACCTTTTGTTGCCAAGCATGAGTTTGTGACGGAAAAGATTCCTATCCCGTTGAAGATTGTGTCTCCGGGCAAGCAAATGACATCTAATAATTGTGTCCCAGATGTTTCCATCAAGATGGGAAACTATAAATTTCTGTCTTCTCCAGTTGTTCTTGGTGACTCGGATATTGATCTTATTCTCGGGATGGACTGGCTTTCTAAGCACAAGGCTCAACTTGATTGTGCTGCCAGGGAAATTCAATTGACACACTCTTCTGAGGATGTGATTATCTATGCCGCTCGTGATGAAACCATTCGGTTATTTTCTCTCAATGAGAAGGGCGAATTGAATGCCATCTCTTAGATTCCAGTCGTTTGTGAGTACCAAGATGTCTTTCCAGAAGAGCTTCCGGGTATGCCTCCTCACCGGCCAGTTGAGTTCGTTATCGATCTTGAGCCGGGCACTGAACCCGTTTGCAAGCGTCCATACAAGCTTGGACCGAAGGAGCTGAAGGAATTGAAGAAACAGCTCGATGAACAAGAGCATCTGGGTTTGATCAGACCGAGTTCATCTCCATGGGGTTGTGGTGTTCTTTTTGTCCATAAGAAGGATGGTACGGAACGACTTTGTGTCGACTACCGTCCATTGAACAAGAAGACAATCAAGAACAAGTATCCACTTCCCAACATCAATGAGCTATTCGAGCAACTCAAAGGTGCTAAAGTATTCTCCAAGCTTGACCTTCGTATGGGTTATCATCAGATTCGCATTCGTGAAGAGGATATTCCCAAGACAGCATTCAGAACAAGCTTTGGTTCTTATGAATATACTGTCATGTCTTTCGGCCTTGTCAATGCTCCTCCAACATTCTCTCGGATGATGAATTTCATCTTCAACCCCTATACCAATGAATTCGTCCTGGTGTATCTCGATGATATATTGGTCTTCTCCAAGAATAAGAAGGATCATGCCAAACATTTGCGATTGGTGCTCGACAAGCTCAGAGAGTATCAATTCTATGCGAAGTTCTCCAAATGTGAGTTTTGGCTTGATGAAGTTCTTTACCTTGGTCACATCATCTCTGCCAAGGGCATCGCTGTTAACCCCGAGAAGGTGTCTGCAATTGTGAATTGGGAACCTCCTCAGAATGTCAAGCAGCTTCGCAGTTTTCTTGGTCTTGTAAGCTATTGCCGAAGATTCGTTGAGAATTTCTCTAAGATTGCAAAGCCTCTTTCCAACCTCCTCTAGAAGCATGTGAAGTATGTCTGGTCTCCTGAGTGTGATGTTGCTTTCAACACTCTCAAAGAGAAACTTGTCACAACTCCTGTCTTAACTCCTCCTGACGAATCCAAGCCATTTGAAGTTTTCTGTGATGCTTCTCTCCAAGGTCTCGGTGCTGTGTTAATGCAAGAGAATAAAGTTGTGGCCTATACCTCTTGTCAGTTGAAGCCCAATGAGAAGAACTACCCCACTCACGATCTTGAGTTGGCGGCAGTTGTCCATGCATTAATAACATGGAGACACCTCTTGTTGGGAAGAAAAGTGGACATTTTCACCGATCACAAGAGTCTCAAGTACATCTTCACTCAGCCCAACCTCAACCTCAGGTAGACTCGATGGGTCGAAATGATTCAAGAGTACAATCCAAGTATTGAATATACTCCAGGCAAAGCCAATGTCATTGCAGATGCTTTGAGCAGGAAGGCTTATTGCAACAGCTTAATTCTCAAGCCATTCCAACCGGATCTTTGTGAAGCTTTCCACAAGCTGAATCTCCAAGTTGTTCCTCAAGGCTTTCTTGCCAACCTCATAGTCTCTCCTACTTTGGAAGATCAAATTCGTGAGGCACAACTCCTGGATACCATGGTGAAGAAGGTGAAACGTGGTATCGACAAGGGTCTTTCCAAATACAAGTGCTATCGCATTGATGACAGAGACACTTTATTCTTCGAGGACCGGATTGTGGTTCCTAAAGGTGATCTAAGGAAAGTCATTATGAACGAGGCGCACAATTCTCTTCTTTCCATTCATCCTGGAAGTACGAAGATGTACCATGACCTCAAGCAGTCGTATTGGTGGACTCGAATGAAGCGAGAAATTGCTCAATTCGTGAATGAATGTGATGTCTGTCGAAGAGTGAAAGCAGAACACCAACGACCAGCTGGTCTCCTCCAACCTCTTTCTATCCCAGAGTGGAAGTTTGATCATATCGAAATGGACTTCGTGACTGGTTTTCCCAAGTCCAAGCGTGGAAATGATGCTATCTTCGTTGTCATCGACAAGCTTTCTAAAGTGGCTCATTTCCTTCCAATCAAAGAATCCATCACAGCAGCTCAGTTGGCAGAGCTATACACCTCCAGGATTGTCTCCTTGCACGGCATTCCACAATTGATTTCTTCAGATCGTGGAAGCATCTTCACTTCTAAGTCCTGGGACTCCTTTCAGAAGGCCATGGGCACAAACATTCGCTTCAGCACAGCTTTCCATCCTCAAACTAGTGGCCAAGTCGAGCGAGTAAATCAAATTCTTGAAGATATGCTCAGGGCTTGTGTCATTTCCTTTGGCATGAAATGGGAAGATTGTCTTCCATATGCTGAATTCTCCTACAACAACAGCTTCCAAGCGAGTTCGGGCAAGGCCCCATTCGAGATCCTTTATGGCAGAAAGTGTCGTACTCCTCTCAATTGGTCAGAGACTGGTGAACGCCAACTTCTTGGCAATGACTTAATCACTGAAGCTGAAGAAATGTGTAAAGTCATCCGTGAAAATCTCAAAGCCGCGCAATCGCACCAGAAGAGTTACTATGATAGTAAGCACCGTGATGTGGCTTTCGAGATCGGAGACCATGTCTACCTCCGCGTCTCTCCAATGAAAGGCACTCGTCGCTTCGGTATCAAAGGGAAGCTTGCCCCTAGATACGTGGATCCTTTCAAGATCATTGGCAAAAGAGGAGACCTCGCCTATCAACTTGAGCTTCCCTCCAACTTCGTGAACGTGCACGATGTGTTCCACGTGTCACAGCTCCGCAAGTGCTTCAAGACACCTGAGCGCACCATCAACTTCGAAGAGATTGACCTCCAAGAAGATCTGTCTTATCATGAGCACCCCGTTGCTATTCTTGAAGAAACTGAGCGCAAGACTCGCAACAAGTCAATCAAATTCCTGAAAGTGAAGTGGTCGCACCATTCCGACCAAGAAGCCACCTGGGAACGCGAGGACCATCTCCATTCCGAATATCCGGAGTTCTTTCAGTCCTAGATCTCGGGACGAGATCCTCTCGTAGTGGTGGAGTGTTGTAACACCCCGGATGTAACTTGCCATATTTCTAACTCCAACTCTTGCCATTTTCGGCTATGTGTTATGATATTCCCTCCGTGGTCGGGTTTTGTTTGTCATTTTGCATTTTGTTCATGGCATGCATCTCATATCATGTCATCATGTGCATTGCATTTGCATACGTGTTCGTCTCATGCATCCGAGTATTTTCCCCGTTGTCCGTTTTGCAATCCGGCGCTCCCACCTCCTCCGGCGCACCCCTCTTGTTTCTTTTCGTGAGCGGGTGTTGAACGTTCTCGGAATGGACCGAGGCTTGTCAAGTGGCCTTGGTATACCACCGGTAGACCACCGTACAAGTTTCGTTCCATTTGGAGGTCGTTTGGTACTCCAACGGTTAACCGGGTAACCGTAGATGCCTTCTGTGTGTTGCAGCAAAAACCCCTCTCTAAACAGCCCAAAACCCCTCCAAGTCATCTCCATGCTCTAGTTCGTTCGATCACGATCGTGTGGGCGAAAACCGCACCTCATTTGGACTCTCCTAGCTCCCTCTATCTATATAAATGTGAGACCCCCCAAAATTCCCGCAGTCCAAAACCCTAACCCGCTCCTCCGCGCCGCCGGACGTGTCCGCCCGGGGCCGGACACATCGGCGCCGCCGCCCGCAGCCACTCCCGTGCTGCCACGTGGCAACCCGCCG
>NC_057814.1:511892659-511950224 GCF_018294505.1 Triticum aestivum
CCGCGCCCGACGCCGCGTCCCTCCGGCGCCGCCCCCTCTTCCCCGCCGACCACCGCGCCTCCCCTAGCCCTCTTCTCCTCCGCCGGCCTCCTCCCAACGCCGGCAGCCCCACCGCGCTCCGGCGAGTATCGGCCCCGATCCAGATCTGGAGACTGCCACGGTTGACCTTTCTCCCTCTCTTTTTCTCCAAGTCCCCGAGATATTTACAGTTCATGCCCATGTTCATTGCATCATAACTCTCTGAATATAGCTCCGTTTCACGCGTGTAATATATCAAAATGTTTGTCTCGTGATGCTCTGCATTTTGTTCAATTGCACCATGTTCATTAGAGTCCATCTTGATGCCCAAATCTCTGGTGCAAGAGTGCTAGTCGCTGTTATCTGCTGTTACTTATCAGAACTTGAAGTTTTGTTATTTTTGTTGCATTTAATCTGTGCATTTTAGGAGTATGAGCTCTACATGTGTTTTGTTGTATGCCATGCCACCTTTACAGAGGTGTATGCCATGTATTTTTGTGATCTCTGTGGTGACTAGCACAAGCATGCAAACTAGGCTCCGTAATGTTTCTGATTTCAGAGACTTCGTATTTTCTCCAAGTCTGTGACTGCTGTTATTTTGTTGCTATGTATCCATGTGGCTACAGAGAGATCCATGCTTATTTTGGAGATGTTCAGTAAGGATGTGTTGTAGATATTGTTGTAATTGATCGATTCATGCCCTTGTTTGGAATTATGGAGTGCAATAGCATGACTCAATCTTGCTCTACTTTTGCTATAAAATAATTCTGGCAGATTGTTTACGTGTTATTCAATTTTGCCAAGCTTGTTGTAGTTGATTCATACATGCTATGTATTTGCTCTTGCCATGGATAGCTTCCTAAACATGCCATATTACTGTAGGTATGCTTGTTTTGTCATGCGTTGCTTTGTGGTGAGTGCATCAAGCTCACCAAGATGCCTTCATATTAGTGTTTCTGCCATGCTCTGTTTTCTGCCAAGTCTGAAATCTGCTAACGAAACTTGCTATGTTTACATGGTTTCCATCATATCTTCTGGTCCTTTGTGGCTTATGGTCAGTGAGGGACTTTTGTTATATGCATTTAGTAGAATACTTCCATGCCTTGTTTCGCCATGTTAAGTTCCTGTAATTTCACCAAGTCTGTGAACCTGTTATCTTTTGCACTGTTGCCATGCTTGTTTGAACCTGTTATGTTGTGATCTAGCCGTAGCTCAGTGTTCATCTTTTGTCAAGCATCTCCTGTAGATGACTGCCATATGCTTTTTTGCTATGTTGGAGTGCTGTAGCATTATTACTTGTTGCATTTTAAGTGCTATCATGCTGTTAATCGCAGATTCGTGTCATTCTTGTTTTGCTTGCCATTTGCAAACCGTGCATCCGTTTCCGGTGATCTTTATATCGATTTCGACCGAAATCATCTCATCTTTCATGTGGCATGCTTGGTTTGCCAAGTTACTACCTTTTTCATCATTTTTTCTTCGAAGCACGCATATGCATCGCATATCATATCTTGCATATCATTCATGTTTTGCATCATGTTGCTTGTGTATTTTCCGTGATTGATTGTGGTTCCATTGCTTGTATTCTTGTCTTGGGTAGATCCGGGAGACGAATTCATGAACGAGGAACTTGTTGAGTACGCTTACGAGGATCAAGCTTTCGACAACTCTGAGAACCTTGCAGGCAAGATGACCACCCCTCGAAATCACTTCTATCTTTGCTTTGCTAGTTGTTCGCTCTATTGCCATGCTGCGCTACCTACCACTTGCTATATTATGCCTCCCATATTGCCATGTCAGCCCCTAACCATCTTTTTCTAGCAAACCGTTGTTTGGCTAAGTTACCGCTTTTGCTCAGCCCTTCTTATAGCGTTGCTAGTTGCAGGTGAAGTTGAAGTTTGTTCCTTGTTGGAACATGGATATGTTGGGATATCACATTATCTCTTATTTAATTAATGCATTTATATATTTGGTAAAGGGTGGAAGGCTTGGCCTTATGCCTGGTGTTTTGTTCCACTCTTGCCGCCCTAGTTTCCGTCATACCGGTGTTATGTTCCTTGAGTTTGCGTTCCTTACGCGGTTGGGTGATTTATGGGACCCCCTTGACAGTTCGCCTTGAATAAAACTCCTCCAGCAAGGCCCAACTTTGGTTTTACCATTTGCCACCTAAGCCTTTTCCCCCGGGTTTTCGCGAGCCCGAGGGTCATCTTTATTTAAAGCCCGGGCCAGTGTTCCTCTGAGTGCTGGTCCAAACTAGAGCCACTTGCAGTGCCACCTTGGGGAAACTCGAGGATTGGTTTTAGCTGTACGTAGTGTTCATCCGGTGTGCCCTGAGAACGAGATATGTGCAGCTCCTATCGGGATTTGTCGGCACATTCGGGCGGCTTTGCTGGTCTTGTTTTACCATTGTCGAAATGTCTTGTAAACCGGGATTCCGAGACTGATCGGGTCTTCTCGGGAGAAGGTTTATCCTTCGTTGACCGTGAGAGCTTATGATGGGCTAAGTTGGGACACCCCTGCAGGGTATTATCTTTCAAAAGCCGTGCCTGCGGTTGTGAGGCAGATGGGAATTTGTTAATGTCCGGTTGTAGAGAACTTGTCACTTGACTTAATTAAAATACATCAACTGTGTGTGTAGCCGTGATGGTCTCTTCTCGGCGGAGTCTGGGGAGTGAACACGGTTTGAGTTATGAATGACGTAAGTAGGAGTTCAGGATCACTGCTTGGTCATTACTAGATGACGACCGTTCCGTTGCTTCTCTTCTCGCTCTCTTTTGCGTATGTTAGCCACTATATATGCTTAGTGCCTGCTGCAGCTCCACCTCATTACACCATCCTTTTCCTATAAGCTTAAATGGTCTTGATCTCGCGGGTGTGAGATTGCTGAGTCCTCGTGACTCACAGATTCTACCAAAACAGTTGTAGGTGCCGACGATGCCAATGCAAATGATGGGATCGACCTCAAGTGGGAGTTCGACGAGGAACGTGGTCGTTACTATGTGTCTTTTCCTGATGATCAGTAGTGGAGCCCAGTTGGGTCGATCGGGGATCTAACATTTGGGGTTATCTTATTTTCATTTGGATTTTGACCGTAGTCAGTCTATGTGTGTATTTTGGATGATGTATGAATTATATTTATGTATTGTGTGAAGTGGCGATTGTAAGCCAACTCTCGTTATCCCATTCTTGTTCATTACATGGGATTGTGTGATGATGACCCTTCTTGCGACAAAACCACAATGCGGTTATGCCTCTAAGTCGTGCCTCGACACGTGGGAGATATAGCCGCATCGTGGGCGTTACAGAAACGGTCCCATATAATCAAAGCCCCAAACATCAAATGGCTCAATAACAAGTGAATAATTCATAGGCATTTCTCGTCTACTAATATTACCAATCCTTTGACATTCATCACAAGACAAGACAATCTTACGGGCATCTTTGAAGAGAGTAGGCCAATAAAAACCGGATTGCAATACCTTATGTGCAGTTCTATCTCCAGCGTGGTGTCCTCCATAAGCTTCAGAGTGACACTTGCGTAGGATCTGTTCCTGTTCATGCTCAGGTATACAACGTCTAATAACACCATCTACTCCCTCTTTATAAAGGTGTGGGTCATCCCATAAGTAATGTCTTAAATCATAGAAAAACTTTTTCTTTTGCTGGTATGTGAAACTAGGTGGTATAAATTTAGCAACAATATAATTAGCATAATCAGCATACCATGGAGCAGTACGAGAAGCATTAATGACATTTAATTGTTCATCAGGAAAACTATCATCAATAGGCAGTGGGTCATCAAGAACATTCTCTAACCTAGACAAGTTGTCTGCAACGGGGTTCTCAGCTCCCTTTCTATCAGTAATATGCAAATCAAATTCTTGTAGCAAGAGAACCCATCTAATAAGTCTAGGTTTAGCATCTTTCTTTTCCATAAGATATTTGATAGTAACATGATCAGTGTGAACAGTTACTTTAGAATCAACATTATAAGGTCTGAACTTATCACAAGCAAATACAACTGCTAAAAATTCTTTTTCAGTAGTAGCATAATTTCTCTGGGCATTGTCTAGAGTTTTACTAGCATATTGGATAACATTTAATTTCTTATCAACTCTTTGCCCTAGAACAGCACCTACAACATAATCACTAGCATCACACATAATTTCAAAGGGTAGATTCAATCAGGTTGCTGAACAATAGGTGCATAAATCAATGCTTTCTTAAGTATTTCAAATGCTTCTACACAATCATCATCAAAGACAAAAGGAATATCTTTTGTAAGAGATTAGTCAGAGGCCTGGAGATTTTAGAAAAGTCCTTGATGAACCTCCTATAAAAACCAGCATGACCAAGGAAACTTCTTATACCTTTAATGTCCTTGGGACACGACATCTTTTCAATAGCATCAACTTTAGCTTTATCAACTTCAATACCTCTTTCAGAAATTTTATGCCCCAAGACAATACCTTCATTAACTGTTGAGGATATAGACCTTAGAGTCACCCGCCAGAAGGGGCCGGGTTACTCATAATGGTCATTGCCAGAAGCCCGGTGACAAGCTTGAAGACGGTGGGCCAAAGATGGGCTTAAGACCCGGATATGGCTTAAGGCCCGTAGTTACAATCATAATAGAACTTGTAGTGTAAGGCAAGGATAGTTGAGAGTCCGAGCCGGACACTCTTATGAGCCGGCCGGGACTCTGAGAGTTGCTGGGCGTCAGCCTCCCTATATAAAGGGGCGACCCGGGAGCGGTTTAGGGACAAGAAAGATCTCATCGAGAGCCAGGCATAGCAGTTTAGCTCCCTGGTCATCGAAACCCTAATCAATACCACATCAAACTGGACGTAGGCTTTTACCTTCACCGTAAGGGGCCGAACCAGTATAAACCCTCGTGTTCCTTGTCCCGCTTAACCCCTTCAAGCTTCCTAGCGGCGATGGCTCCACGACTAAGTCCTAGCTCAAGGACATCTGCCGTGACAATTCCACGACAGTTGGCGCCCACCGTGGGGCCAGCGCACGGTGGATTTGAGTTCTTGAAGGGCAGCTTCGAAGGGCTCAAGGGATACGCTGTAGGCCGGATGACCAAGAGTCGTCGCGGCCAGCTCTACATCGACGATGCAAACTGGGGCCCCGACGCCGGCTCAATTGAGTACGGGTACCGGGTCCCCTTCGGCGGAATTCATGTTTTCATTGGCAAGATTGGTGAGCCGGGCCCTGAGCCGGATCTCTACGCCGATCTCATCGAGACGGCTCAGCGCGCGCGACCTGCCCGGGCCCGGCCTGCCTTAAAGCATGCTTTTGTGGGATGTATCCATGGAGGGCTCTCTGATCGATCTGGATCTGGTGATGAGACGGCCGCTGGCCCTGATGGTGAGTCGTCCACAGATGAGTCAAACTCGTTGTATCAACTTCAAGATGGCAGGCTCATGGGTTGTTCCGATGGTGACAGTATTCCGGACCCGTTTGAGCCGCCAAGTCAGGTTGGAGTCTTTATGGCCGGTGCACAGCCTGTTCAGAACCCTGCTGCTGGAGCGGGAAACCCGGTGCCCTCTCCGGCTCAGGTGCTGATGGATCTCACGGACAAGATGATGGCCCTGTTAACTGCCGCGGTTGACCCGGCGGATCAAGCTCAGCATGATGCGGAGGTGGCGCAATTAAAGTTAGATCTAGTGAAAGCTAAGGAGGACCTGGCAGCGGAAGGGATCAGGATGGCTGCGGAGAGGGCAGCTCTCGACGCCCAAACACAATTGATCCAGGCGCAGTCTTTCCGGCTCCCGATGGATCAAAACGCGTCCAATGAGGTCATGAGAAGGAGGCATCAGAAGGCCCAATCTCGGCTCCCTCCGGTTTACGATCCACGAAACCTCTTCAACACGCTAGGTGCAGGGTCTAGTAACCCGCCAGGGGTCATAGTGCCCGGGTCTGGGACCCCTATTCAGCCAGAAGTGATGGGGCCTCCCCAGGCGCACCCTGCCCCGCCTCAGTACGTGCCAATACCACCGGGTCATTATGCTAACCCGCTGGAGAACATGGTCGCCGCGGCAGCACGGCTGGCGGCTCTCCCAATTGACGGCGACTCTCCGACGGCTATGGAAACCCGTCGGGTCAGGGAACTCCTTCAGACAGCACTGGCGCAGCAAGAGGCATACTCCTACAGCCGGGACAGGATCCACTCGACCCCTCGTCCAGGCCGGAGGCCGAGTTACAGCAGACACATGGTCTCAGCGATCGGCTCAAGTAACGTTCGACGCCATGACCCGCCCCCTGGCCATGGCCCGGCTCATAACGGAGCTTTTCACGCAGCAGACCAAGACAGAGCGCGACAAGAGGCGGAGCAGGTGCCTCAGTTGACGGCTTACCAGACTCCCCCGGCTTATCCGACGACTTCCGTCGACGTGGGTATCCCTACCAGGACTGGGGGTGTCCCTTGTTTAGTGCCAGCTATCCGCAATGAACGTCTACCCAAGGACTTCAAAGGCCCTAGGAAGGTGCCTAATTACACGGCAGACTTGCAACCCGCAGCCTGGATCGAGAGTTATGAGATGGCCATGGAACTGCTGGAGGTCAGTGAAGCGGCCATGGCTAAGTACTTCACCATGATGTTAGATGGGACTGACCACACTTGGTTGAAAGGGCTACCACCGAATTCCATTGGGTCTTGGGCTGAGCTGAAGGCCTGGTTCATCCAAAACTTCAAGGATACCTGTAGGCAGTCTATGTCAATTATGGATTTGACTAACTGCAAGCAGCAGGAGGGTGAGTCTACGACACATTGGGTTCGCCGGGTTAAGGAGATAATACATTCATCAGATAAGATGGATGCCGGCTCTGCAGTCTTAATGTTGGAGCAAAATTGTCGTTTCGTGCCCCTGAAGATGAAACTCGGGCGGCTTAAGCACGACTGCAATGATATGGGTACACTGATGGCGGCTCTTGTCAAGTACGCCGATTCAGATGGTACCAAGGACCCCGCTTCAGATGATGAAAGGACAGGGAAGGGAAAGAAGAACGGCAATGGCAAGGGTCCTCAACATAACCCGGGAAACCAAGGAGGAGGCAAGCGCAAGGCCGATGGCAACCTAGAGTTTGTAGCCAACGCCAGCTCACAAGGTAATAACCAGCGACGCAAGGGGAGGCCCCCTCTCCGAGCCGGCGGGTCAGGCCCGACGCTGGAGCAGTTGTTGAATGAGCCTTGTCCAAGGCATGGCTCTAGAGAGAAGCCAGCTACCCATCTATGGAAGGATTGTGCAATCATGAAGGCCTTTAAGAATTACAATGGCCCGGGCGACGGCTCAGGCGCCGGCGGCTTTCATGGCCCGGGCGGCGGTTCAAATTCTAATCCTCAGAACGGTCAAGGGGGCTTTAATCAGCAGTCTGGCCAGGGTCATCAACAGCAGTAGGGGGGTTATCAGACCAATCCAAAGCAGCTTAGTGGTGGACAGTATCATGTGTTCACCACCAGTCTGTGTAAGCGAGATCAGAAGCTTCATAAGAGGGCTGTGAATGCTGTTGAGCCGGCGGTTCCACGCTACTTGCGGTGGTCTGAGCAGCCTATAGTGTGGAGTAGGGAGGATCACCCTCCCCAGGTGGATAATCCAGGTCACTTGGCCTTGGTGGTGGCTCCTCAGGTGGGAGGATATAAGTTCACTAAGGTGCTCATGGATGGAGGCAGCAGCATCAACATCCTCTATTATGAGACGTTCCGTCGTATGGGGTTGATTGATAAGAACCTCAGCCAATCTAACACTATTTTCCACGATGTGGTACCTGGTAAATCGGCTTATCCAGTCGGCAAGATCGAGTTGGAAGTGGCCTTTGGAGATGAGCACAACTACAGGGTGGAAAAATTGACCTTTGAGGTGGTCAAGATAAGAAGTCCGTACCATGCCATATTTGGGCGGCCGGCTTACGCCAAGTTCATGGCACGGCCGTGTTACGTGTATTTACAGCTCAAGATGCCAGGTCATAATGAGACCATTATGGTTCATGGAAGCCGGAAGGTGGCCCTGGAGTGTGAGGAAGGCGATGCAGCTTATGCAGAATCTGTTTGTGCAACAGAGGAGTTAAAGTTTTACAAGGACAACGTTGACCCAACAGATATGACCTCTCTGAAAAAGCCAACTACGGAGCATGAGCCGGCAATGAAATTCAAGTCGGCTGATGAGACTAAACTTGTTGATTTCGTTCCAGGAGATTCATCTCAGCAGTTTAGCATCAGTGCCAATCTGGATCCAAAATAGGAAAGCGCGCTCATCGAGTTCATCCGTGAGAATAGGGACATCTTCGCATGGAAACCTTCTGACATGCCAGGTGTACCTAGAGAACTCGCTGAGCACACTCTCAATGTTGATCCGAAATTTAAGCCGGTCAGGCAGTTCCTTCGGCGGTTCAATGAGGAGAGGCGGAAAGCTATTGGTGAAGAGGTGGCCCGGCTCTTGGCGGCCGGGTTTATTGTTGAAGTCTTTCACCCAGAGTGGTTAGCTAACCCGGTCCTCGTACTCAAGAATAACGGCACTTGGCGGATGTGTGTGGACTACACGGACTTAAACAAGGCGTGTCCGGCTGATCCTTTTGCCCTTCCCCGTATTGACCAAATTATTGATGCTACGGCAGGTTGTGCGCGCTTAAGTTTCTTGGATGCTTATTCCGGTTATCATCAGATCAAAATGGCAGTTAAGGACCAGGAGAAGACGGCGTTCATCACTCCCTTTGGAGCCTTCTGCTATGTATCTATGCTCTTTGGACTCAAGTGTGCACAGGCGACTTATCAGCGTTGCGTGCAGAACTGTCTTCATAACCAGATTGGGCGCAATGTTCATGCTTATGTGGACGATATTGTGGTTAAATCTATAAAGGAGGAAACCCTGATAGATGATTTGAGGGAAACCTTTGATAATCTCCGGGTTTACAAGATGATGCTTAACCCGGCCAAGTGTGTTTTTGGTGTTCCTGCAGGCAAACTATTGGGTTTCTTGGTTTCTGACAGAGGCATTGAAGCTAACCCGGAGAAGATCAAGGCCATCACCTCCCTGGCTAAGCCGGCGTGTATAAATGATGTTCACCGCTTGGCAGGTCACATCGCTGCTTTAAGCCGGTTTATAAGCCGTTTGGGTGAGAAGGCCATGCCATTATATCAGTTGATGAAGAAAACTGATAACTTTGTCTGGAATGATGCAGCTAATACCGCTTTTGAGGATTTGAAGAAGAAGCTGGCAGAGCCCCCAGTCCTTGCTGCTCCAGTTGACAAGGAGCCTTTATTGCTGTATGTGGCTGCTAATACACGAGCCGTCAGTGTGGCCGTGGTGGTGGAGCGCAAGGAAGAGGGTAAGGAGCATCCGGTTCAGCGGCCGGTTTATTATGTCAGCGAAGTGCTCATCGAATCCAAACAGCGGTATCCACATTGGCAGAAGCTTGTTTATGGTGTGTTCATGGCGAGCCGGAAGCTTAAGCATTATTTCCAGGGTCATCCCATCACTGTGGTTAGTTCGGCTCCTCTTGGTGATATCATTCAAAACAGAGAGGCCACAGGAAGAGTAGCTAAGTGGGCCATAGAGCTCGGACCTCATGGTCTCAAATACGTGCCACGCACTGCTGTTAAATCTCAGGCCTTGGTGGATTTCATCAATGATTGGACAGAGTCACAAGTGCCCGAGCAAAAGCCGGATAACACATATTGGACTATTCACTTTGATGGGTCCAGGCAGTTGGAGGGCTCGGGGGCTGGAGTCGTATTGGCTTCCCCTAAGGGTGATAAGTTCCATTATGTGCTACAATTGATGTTTCCTTGTACCAACAACGCAGCTGAGTACGAGGCCTTGCTCCACGGTCTTCGGATGGCTAAGGAGATGAGCTTGAGCCGGGTAAGGTGTTTCGGTGACTCAGACTTGGTGGCTCAACAAGTATCAGGCAAGTGGGACTCTAAGGACCCTCTCATGGCGGCTTATCGCTGCGAAGTTGATGCCATTGCTGGGCACTTTCAGGGCTACCAAGTAGAGCACACTGATCGCAGGAAGAACGAGGCGGCTAATGCCCTAAGCCGGCTGGGCTCTCAGCGAAAGCCGGTGCCGCCTAATACTTTCCTGGATGTCCTGTATAACCCTTCTGTTAAGTTGCCTACAGAGGAAGACTTGGCTGTCCCTGACCCGGAGGCACGACTGGTGGCGGCTCTCCACATCATACCGGACTGGACAATGCCCTATCTGGCCTACATGACCCGGGGAGAGTTGCCTGAGGATGAAACTCTGGCCAGACAAATAACCCGGCAGGCTAAGTCAATGATTGTTATCAATGGCGAGTTGCATCACTGCAGTGTTACGGGAGCATTCCAGCGTTGTGTCTCCCCTGAGGAAGGTCAAGAGATCTTGCGTGAGATTCATGAAGGGGATTGTGGCCATCACGCCGGCTCAAAATATCTTGTGGCCAAGGCTTTTCGTCATGGTTTCTATTGGCTGACGGCTCATGCTGATGCAGAGGACTTGGTCAGTAAGTGTGATGGTTGCCAAAGGTTCTCGCGACGGGCTCATGTGCCGGCTCAAGAGCTGAGGATGATCCCAATTACTTGGCCCTTTGCGGTCTGGGGGCTTGATATGGTTGGGCCTTTTAAAAGGTCCAAGGATAAGAAGACCCATCTTTTGGTGGCAGTTGACAAATTTACCAAGTGGGTTGAAGCGGAGCCAGTTAGCAAGTGTGATGCAGCCACGGCGGTTCAGTTTATGAAAAAGGTGATATTTCGCTTTGGTTTTCCACACAGCATTATAACTGACAATGGCACCAATTTATCCAAAGGTGCCATGGAGGAGTTTTGTCAACGAGAGCATATCCGACTTGATGTTTCCTCAGTGGCTCATCCTCAATCCAATAGTCAAGCTGAGAGAGCTAATCAGGAGATTCTAAAGGGCATCAAGCCCCGGCTTTTGGTCCCTTTGCAACGGACGCCGGGTTGTTGGGTGGAGGAGTTGCCCTCCGTGTTATGGAGCATCAACACTACTCCTAACAGGTCTACAGGTTTCACGCCTTTCTTCATGGTTTATGGGGCAGAAGCAGTTCTCCCCAGTGACATCCGTCATGACTCGCCTCGAGTGGAGGCTTATGTTGAGGCGGATAATGAGCAGGCGCGCCAAGATGCTCTTGACTTGTTGGACGAACAGCGTGATGTGGCAGCAGCTCGCTCAGCGATTTACCAACAAGACCTGCGCCGTTATCATAGTCGCTGGTGTCGGAGTAAATGGCCACGGGTAGCCTAACCGACTGCCCCTGGTTCTTCTGAAAAAATTAGCAGGCCTTTTGGCCTTCAAGCATTTCAAGCATTGGACCACCTTCCCTGCCGGCCACCTCTAAAGCCGACTCCCGGAAGGCGACCCAGCCTCAGCAGCCTCCCTCCAGGACGACTACGGGGTGGCCGACTCCAGGAAGCCGGCCAAGAAGAGCGCCGACTCCAAGAAGCCGGCCGAGACCACAACCACGAAAGCTACACCCACATAACGGTGACAAGACGGGGTGTGGCCACAGTGCAGCCCACTACCCCCGAGGCCCGAGGCAGGCATGGCCACAGGAGGCCGTACGGGATGGCCGTCTCCCGTTCGGCTCGGCACTGTAGCCATGCCAGCCTCAACGTCATCCACGACCGACTCCTGTACGGCCCGCGGGCGGCGGGCCCCTTCTGCCAGAGAGAGGCGCAAAGGCGGCCCGGCCTCCCCCAGTCGGACAGGGGTGTAGCCGGCCCCCAGAAGCCGGCTACTCCCTTCCTCGAAGCAGGAGCCCCATTAAGGAGACAAGACGAGGTAAGGCTACAGTGAGAGCCCCCGAGGCGGCCCACTTAAGCCACGCTTACCTCGACAAAGCCCTCTTCATCAGAGGCGAGGCTACAGTAAGCAGCCGCCGACAAGACCCTAGGCGGTGGGGCCGGCCTGTCGACCAAGAGGCCGGCAGCCGGCGGGACCCACCAGTCGGCGGGCCCCAACAGCCGGCGGAGAAGCCGGCGAGTGTAGACACTGACGGCTGGGACCAGAGCCCAGCCGGATTACAATTGTACCCCCGGGGGGTAGGCCTATATAAACCCCCGGAGCACCCATGCAAAGGGTTAGCTTCTGAACACAGCACACACACACCATAGTTATAGAGAGAAGCGAGAGCTAGCCTTGTTCTTCTTCTCCCTTGAACCCAACAACTCTAGGAGCGATTGTAGCTACCTTTCCTGATCTAGTGATCATGCGGAGACCCCGCAGAGCAGGACTAGGGGTGTTATCTCCTCGGAGAGCCCCAAACCTGGGTAAGATCCGCCAGCGTGCATGTCTTCGCCTCATCCCGTTTCCAGGCACCGGCGATGTCTTATTGGCACCCACAATGATAAGCCATCCGTTGGCATATGTCGCACCAACCACCCGACATTTGGCGCCCACCGTGGGGCCAGGTGCACCGTCGTTCGGAGACCTGTTCTGGACGGGAACCCTCTTCCTCCCCCGCGAGCGTAGCCAGCCTGCTACGCCCGATGGCGTTTGCCTGGACGCGCTGCAAGGCGTCGACGACGCCTGCGCAGCGAGCTGCCTCGCCGATCTGCTCGGCGAGGCTCGCATCTCCGACGAGCCTCCGTCCGACGCAGGCACAGACTACTCCGAGAGCCGCCTCGTCAGCCTCCTCGACTAGCTTCACGTCTCCAGCGAGCCTGCTGCAGACATGGAGTCGGTCGGCTCCACCGACCCGATGCTCGTCGACTCCGACACGGCATCGCTCGACGCCTACCCCACCGACGTGGTGGTCTTCGACGATCCTCTCCCTCGAGCTGACAGTGGCAGCAGCGCTGTCACCGAAGTGCTGGTCATCAGCCACGTCGCCAACTCGGCGAGAACGCCCACGACGCCCTGCAAGCGGCAATGCACGACCTCTCCGTCCCCATCCCGGCCGACGCCGACGCCGAGACCCTGGAGGCACGCCACCTTGCCCTCATCGCAGAAGGCCAGAAGATAGCCTCCATGAGACGCCTCACCAAGGCCCACCAGCGCGAAGTCGACCGCGCCGCCTAGCGGCCCGAGCCGAGCCGGCTTCGTCCAGAAGCGTGGCGCGGCCGTCGCCAGCATGCTGGGGGCAGATCGCCCCGTCTACGCCACCCCTCTCGAGAATCTGCGAGCCGCTCAGGCGGCCGCAGAAGAGCTCAATGGGCTGGGAGCCAATGAGCTCCCCTACATGACGAGACGGATCCAGCAGCTGCTCGACGCAGCTGCAGAACGGCACGAAGCCGACGCCCGAGCTGATAGTCAACCCCCGCGCCGGGAGCACGCCGCGACGTCCCGCTCGCCGACTGCGAGCGGCGCGTGCCAGAAGAAAGACAAGGAGCCGGCTGCCAGCCGCAGCCGGACTCGCATCACTATCGAGCGCGACGCGGAGGGCCGCCCTCGAGCCGTGGAGCACCAAGGAAATCTGCCTCCTCCCCCGCCTCGAAGAGAAGGACGTCTCACTCCGCCGCCCATCACGCACCCCTCTTGGCGACCGACTCGGCCGCCGAGAAAGAGTCGGCGAGAGCGACGCCGGCCACGGATCGACCGCCTTGCTCGATCCTTGGCATTAGAAGAAGAAGAAGACGATGTCGGCCCGCCATGCTTTGGCCCCCGCATCCGCGACGAGCCCTTCCCCAAAGGTTTCTCGCTCCCCAGAGACACGCCCAAGTACAACGGCTCAGTGAAGCCGAAGGATTGGCTCATCGACTACTCCACGGCTGTCAGCATAGCTAACGGCAATCGGCACGTCGCCGTGAAGTACGCCCCCTCATGCTGCAAGGCACGACACGCACATGGCTCAACAGCCTCAAGCCGTACAGCATCAACAGCTGGCTGGACTTCACGGAAGTCTTTGTCCGCAACTTCACCAGCACCTACAAGCGGCCTCCCAAGCCTCGCCAGCTCTCCCTCTGCGTCCAAGGGCCCAACGAGTCGACCCGCGACTACCTCACGCGGTGGGCCGAGCTCTGCAACTCCTGCGAGGGGGTGCATGAGGGCCAGGCCATCGAGTACTTCACCGCCGGGTGCCGAGAGGGCACCCTCCTCAAGCACCGACTCCTCTGCGACGAGCCGGCCACCCTCGACGAATTACTGATCACCGCAGACAAGTACACCACGGCCGACTCCTCGATGAAGACCGAGCTGCGAGTAGACGCCTCTGGGAAGGTGATCGCGCCGGCTCCCAAGTCGCCGGTTGGCGACCCTAATCGGCGCCCCTACCAGAACGACCACAAGCGCAAGGCCTCCATGCCGACTTCCACCAGTCGGCAGGTGGCCACTGTTGAAGATGAGCAGTCCGAAGAGCGGCCCGCTCCCAAGAAGAAGGGTGGCAGGCCGGCTTGGCAGCTGCTTTCTCCTACGAGCAAGCTCTTGATGCCCCTGCAAATTCCACAGCAGCGCGAAGCCGTCCAACCACACAACCCGGAAATGCCATTGGCTCACCTGCATCACCAAGGGCGAGGGGATGTTGCCGCCTCCGCCTCCCGGCCCGCCGCCTCCAGCCCCCCAGCAGCCGGCAGCTCGGCCGGCAGTCGGCGCCATCCAAGACGAATTTCCGGAAGAGCACGCCGCCTACGTCGTCTTCACCAGTCAAGCCGACGACAAGCGCAGTCGACGCCGACAGCATCAAGAAGTTAATGCAGTCGCCTCTAGCGCCCCCAAGTTCATGCACTGGTCAGAAAAGCCAATTAGCTGGAGCTAGGCCGACCACCCAGAGGTGATGCCCTCTCCTGGCTCCTATGCGATGGTCTTGGACGTCACCCTCGCGACGGAGAGGCGAGCTGCCAGATTTTCCCGCGTCCTGATAGACGGCGGAAGTAGTATCAACATACTGTACCGCGATACCATGGAAAAACTGAACATCAAAGCGAAGCAGCTCATGCCGAGCCGCACTGTCTTCCATGGCATCGTCCCCGGCTTGTCTTGCTCCCCAATCGGCAAGATTAAAATGGATGTTCTCTTCGGAGACAAAGATCATTTTCGCCGAGAAGCAATCTGGTTCGAGGTGGTGGATTAGGAGAGCCCCTATCATGCACTGCTTGGCCGACCTGCTCTGGCCAAGTTCATGGCTGTGCCCCACTACGCCTACCTGAAGATGAAGATGCCGAGCTCGAAGGGGATCATCACGGTAGCCGGCGACTACAAGAAGTCCACCGAGTGCGCCATGGCCAGTAGCCGGCTAGCCGAGTCCCTCGTGGTGGCAGAAGAGAAGAAGATGTTGGAACGGGTTGTGGCCATGGCCGGCAAGCAGCCGGCCCTGTCCCCCAGCCCCAAAGATTGTGATGCGCAGGGCTCCTTCCAGCCTGCCAAAGAGACGAAGAAGATACCTTTGGACCCGGAGAACCCGGAGAGGTTCGCTGTCATTGGGGCGAACTTGGACAGTAAATAGGAAGGCGAGCTCGTCGACTTCCTCCGTGAAAATCGAGACATTTTCGCATGGTCCCCAAAGGACATGCCGGGTGTCCCGAAGGATTTCGCCGAGCACAAGCTACATGTCCGAGCTGATGCGAAGCCCGTCAAGCAACCCCTCCACCGACTATCAGAAGAGAAGCAAAGAATCGTGGGAGAAGAGATAGCCCAGCTCCTTGCCGCTGGCTTTATCATGGAAGTGTTCTTTCCAGAATGGCTTGCCAACCCAGTTCTGGTTCTGAAGAAGAATAACAAGTGGCGTATGTGCATAGACTACACCAGCCTGAACAAGGCCTGCCCAAAGGATCCGTTTGCTCTGCCACGGATTGACCAAGTAATAGACTCCATAGCCGGATGTGAGCTGTTAAGTTTTTTGGATGCGTACTCAGGGTACCATCAGATCAAGTTGGACCCAGCTGACCGCCTGAAGACTGCCTTCATCACACCCTTTGGAGCTTTCTGCTACCTGACTATGACATTCGGCTTGAGGAATGCCGGTGCCACTTTTCAGCGTTGCATGCAGAAATGCCTCTTGAAACAACTCGGCGGAAATGCCCACGTCTATGTAGACGACATTGTGGTGAAGACAGAGAAGCGCGGCACCCTGCTGGAAGACCTGAAAGAAACATTCGCCAACTTGCGCCGATTCCAAATCAAGCTCAACCCCGAGAAGTGCGTGTTCGGAGTGCCAGCCGGCCAGCTGCTAGGCTTCCTGGTCTCTGAACGCGGCATCGAATGCAACCCCGTCAAGATCAAGGCCATCGAGAGGATGAAGATCCCCACCAAACTGCGAGATGTGCAGAAGTTCACTGGCTGCTTAGCCTCCCTGAATCGTTTTATCAGCCGACTAGGAGAGAAGGCTCTCCCCCTGTACCGACTCATGAAGAAGTCCACTCACTTCGAGTGGAACGACCAAGCCGACCAAGCCTTCCATGAGTTGAAGAAAATGCTGACCACTCCGCCTGTCCTGGCAGCGCCGACTGAGAAGGAGCCCATGCTCCTCTACATCGCCGCGACTAGCCGAGTCGTCATCACTGTTATTGTAGTCCAGCGCCCGGAAGAAGGCCGAGCCCAGCTAGTCCAGAGGCCGGTGTATTATCTCAGCGAAGTGCTATCCAGCTCAAAGCAAAACTACCCGCACCATCAGAAGATGTGCTATGGGGTGCACTTCGCTGGCAAGAAACTGAAGCCCTATTTCCAAGAGCACCCCATCACGGTCGTGTGCACCGCCCCGCTCGCCGAGATCATAGGCAGCCGGGATGCATCCGGCCGGGTGGCTAAATGGGCCATTGTACTGGCGCCCTACACGATCTTCTACCAACCTCGCACCGCCATCAAGTCCCAAGCATTGGCCGACTTCCTCGTCGACTGGGCCGAGACCCAGTACCTACCGCCGGCTCCCGACTCTACCCATTGGCAGATGCACTTTGACGGGTCCAAGATGCGCACCGGCTTGGGAGCCGGCATCGTCCTCACCTCTCCCAAAGGCGACAAGCTCAAGTACACGCTGCAGATCCACTTCGCCGCCTCCAACAATGTGGCCGAGTACGAGGCGCTCGTACATGGGCTCCGGCTAGCCAAAGAACTCGGCATACGCCGGATACTGTGTTACGGCGACTCAGACTTGGTGGTCCAGCAGTCGTCTGGCGACTGGGACGCCAAGGACGCGAACATGGCGAGCTATCGATTCCTCGTCCAGCAGATCAGCGGATACTTTGAAGGGTGCGAGTTCCTTCACGTGCCAAGGGCCGACAACGACCAAGCAGATGCCCTAGCACGGATCGGCTCCACCCGACAAGCCATACCAACTGGCGTCTCCCTCCAGCGCCTCCTCAAGCCGTCCATCAAACCATCTCCAGAGTCGGACTCCATCTTTGTACCGCCTGCGCCAGATACAGCCTGATCCGACTGGAGAAACCCCGCAGGCGGCACGGGGACTTTGACAACTGGCCCGGGGACTGTCGTAGTCGCACCTGGCCCGGGGACTTCAGAACCAGGCCCGGGGACTGCAGCAGTCGGCCCGGGGACTGCAACAATACAAGAAGCGGTGGCCGACTCACCCAACCCACCCACCCGAGTCATGGTGGCTACATTAACAGAAGAAGAAGTCACAGCTCCGTCATGGGCCCAACCGATCCTCAAGTTCCTAGTCAGCAGAGAGCTGCCGGCTGACGAGATCTCCGCAAGACTAGTGCAACGACGAGCCGCAGCATATACAATAATCAACAGAGAGCTTGTGAAGCGCAGCGTCACTGGAGTCTTCCAGCGTTGTGTCGAGCCAGAAAAAGGAGTGGCAATCCTCAAAGACATCCACCAAGGTGAATGTGGCCACTACGCAGCCTCAAGATCCCCTGTGGCCAAGGCTTTTCGCCACGGTTTCTTCTGGCCGACTACCTTGGAGGATGCTAAAGAAATAGTCAAGAGCTGCAGAGGATGCCAAGTTTTTAGTTCCAAGCAACACCTGCCGGCTTCTGCACTCAAAACCATTCCCCTCACCTGGCCCTTTGCCGTCTGGGGACTGGACATGGTGGGCCCTTTCAAGACATCCCGCGGCGGCCTGACACATCTACTTGTTGCTGTGGACAAGTTCACAAAGTGGATCGAAGCAAAGCCAATCAAGAAGCTGAACGGGCCGACTGCCGTGACATTCATCACTGACATCACTACTCGGTACGGCGTGCCGCACAGCATCATCACCGACAACGGCACGAACTTCGCCAAAGGAGCACTGGCACGTTTCTGCGCGACACAGGGCATCCGACTAGACCTAGCGTCCGTTGCCCACCCGCAGTCAAACGACCAGGTCGAGCGAGCAAATGGACTCATCCTCTCCGGCATCAAGCCCCGACTGGTTGTGCCACTGGAGCGACCGGCCGGCTGCTGGCTCGATGAGCTGCCGGCTGTCCTCTGGAGTCTGCGAACTACACCCAACAAGTCAACCGGCTTCACTCCATTTTTCCTCGTGTACGGTGCCGAGGCTGTCATCCCAACAGACATCGAGTTCGACTAGCCTCGGATCACCATGTACACGGAGGAGGAGACCAAAGAAGCAAGAGAAGACGACGTCGACCTACTGGAAGAAGGCCGGCTGTTAGCACTCAGCCGGTCCGCCATCTACCAGCAAGGGCTGCGCCGCTACTACAACCGCAAGGTCAAGCCAAGATCCTTCCAAGAGGGCGACCTTGTGCTCCGGCTGATCCAGCGAACAGCCGGCCAGCACAAGCTCTCGGCCCCTTCGTCGTCAGCAAGGCACTCGGCAACGACTCCTACTACCTGATCGACGCACAAAAACCAAGAGCACGCAAGAGAGACGACTCCGGCAAGGAGCCGGAGCGACCATGGAACGCAAACCTCCTGAGACGATTTTACAGTTGAAAGCAGTATGTATCATGCTACCCCTTTTGTATTAAGTACAAACCAACAGGCCCCCCGAACAGTACTCGGGGACTGCCTTTGTTTATCTATGAATGACAAGTGTCATATCCATGAATGTATTATTACATTTGATTTCTTGTCTGGCATCGGGTTCGACTAGTCGGCCCGGGGACTGGCCGCCTTAAGCTATATTAAAAGTTCTACCTAAAGTCAGAAAAGTAGTGTGCCGGCTCCCGAGTCCTCTCTTGTTGAAAGTCGCAGCTCAAAGAACCGACTGTCCGACTAGCAAGAGGCAAGGCAGAAAGGATGCCCACATGAAAAATGGCTAAGGACCAACGAACTTATATAGCAAAAGGACGGCCTCCAAACACACTTGCCGGCTGTCAGAACAGCCGGTTGGCCGGCTTCCTAAACACTTAGCTTTAGTCCAGCAAAGCTAGAGTACTTCCCCCCTCCAATCGGCCAAGCACTCCTCCAGCTACAGATTGCAGAGCAACTGTTGGACTGGGGGGGCGGCAACCAAGGGAGGGCGGCAAAGGAAAGAGTGGAAGGATAAAAAGCAAAGTACAAGGAAAGGCCAAATGCATGCATAAGTTATATATACATATAAAAAGCCCCCAATAGGCTGGCAACAGACATAAGTTCGACTACACCCAGTGGGTGGAATTGTGCAGACTTAACCAAACATTGTTCCACAAGTAACAACACAGTAAAACAAAAGATGTCAGACTAGGGCGCGGCGCGGAAGCCGAGCTGGTCGGTGGAGACGGCCTTGCCGGCTGAAGGAGTGGCCGCCTAGCGGGTCTCGGCTTGGCCACCACCAGTGGCAGGCGACGCACTCGCACGCGACGTACTGCTGGAGGCGCGGTCAAGCTGAGGCGGGTCGGCTGCTCCACCAGCCGGCTCGGCATCTTCACCCTCCTCCTCCTCCTCTTCGCCCTCGTCGCTGGAGTCGATCTCCTCCGCCGAGTCTTCACCGTCCACCGGGTTCAGCCCGAACAACTCTTCCGGCTGGGCGACACCGTTGTCATCTACCTCGGGGGCGAAGACGCTGGTGTCGGTGTAGTCGGCGATCGCCGAAGCCCGCCGGATGATAGCCGGCCGCGCCGGCTCCAGCTCCGCGTCGGCTTGCTGCCGCCAGGTAGCCAGCTGATCCAGGCTCAGGCCGGGATACCAGGCCTTGACGATATCCAGCGCCCGCCTGGCGCCGGAGCGAGCCGCCGAGGCCTTCCAAGCTTCGAAGCGGCCGACTGCCACCTCCAGCCAGTCGGCAGTCCGACTGGGGGTGCGAGGAACCACTTCGCCGGGCCAGAGGGCGGCCAAGACTTGCGTCCCGGCACGCTGAAGCCGGCGGAGCAGTCGGTGAGCCGGCTGAATGCGGGCCTGGATCGCCAAGAGCTGCTCCTCCAGCGAACGGCCGGCGGTTGGCGAAATCTCGAAGCCAGCCTGCCGCCGCGCCTGGCGGCGGGCCTCGATGGTCTGGTTGGCGGCGGTAGAATAGCCAAGGAAATATTCTGCGCAAGAAGGAAGAAGAGAAGAAGAAAAAAGCACCAAGTCAGAAAACGAGCCAAAAGTGGCAGATGGCAAGAAAGGACGAAGAGGTAGGCAGCTTACCGTCAACCAGATCTTCGATCTGACCGTAGCCAGAGATCAGAGTTTCCCTGGCCTTAGCCCAGCCAGCCGCCTCCGTCTCGTACTCGGCCTGGAGGGCGGCTTCGCGGTCCTGCACCACCTTCAGAGCCGCCTTGTGGCCTTCCTCCTGGTCGGCCAACTTCTTGGCCAGGCGGTCGCGTTCCTGCACCAAGGAGGCGAGCTCGGCATCCTTGGCACGAAGGGTAGTCTGAGACTCCCCCAGCTGTGCCCTCAGATTGGCATTGGCCGCTGCAGAGACGGCAGAAAAAGAAAGAACAGTAAGAGGAAGTCGTCAAGGAAGATCCGACCCGACTGCTCAGCAGTTGGCCCGAATCTCGGGGACTACACCCAGTGGGTGCGCTGACGCGCCCCCGCATGAGATAAAGAACAAAGCACGTACCTCGGCTCTCAGTAAGGTCGGCGGTCTTCTGGGTCAGCTCCTGAGCCTGGGAGTTGAAGGCGGCCGCACGAAGATTGTGGTAGTCCTGCAAGATAGACAGAAGATCGAAGTAAGAACAAGAATAGCAAAGACAAATCCACTAAGAAGTTCCAAGCCGCTTGCTCAGCAGCCGACTCGGAACTCGGGGACTACACCCAGTGGGTGCGCTGACGCGCCCCCACGGAAGAAATCAAAATCAAGAAGAAGCAAGATGGGAAGACTAACCCGGATAGCCGCCCGCGTCGCAAGGAATTCGTCGGTGAACTGCCTCAGCGCCATAGCCTGGCCCTGGAGCCGGGTCCGGACGTCCTGCGCGGCCACGTTCATCACGGCCGTCCCTCCGCCTGGCGTCCACCCCGAAGTAGCACTGGCCGCCTCTGCATCTTGGGCCGACGAGCTAGAGCCCACGGCCGGCTGCGGCTCCGACGCGGCCTTCTGTGGCTCCGATGCAGCTTTCCCCGCACGACGACTCGGGGGCATCCGGACCGCCATCTCAGTCCTCGCGACCGGCTTGCCCCCCGCCGACTGCGCAGGCGGCGGATCAGGCCTGCCGCCTTGAGCCACCCCAGTTGGCGGGGTCGGCACCGGCGCCCTCTCCAGGACGATGACGTCGTCGTCCCTCTCAAGTCCTGGCTGGTCGGCGCTGGCCCCTTCTGGTGAGGGCTCCATGTCCCCAGGCGCTACGACGCGCAGCGGGGTGACCATCAGGACCTCCCCCGCCGCCGCTGTAGCTGCAGCCTCCGCTTGGGCCCTGGCTGCGGCGTCGGCGAGCGCCTTCGCCGCCTCCTCCTCCCGCGCCGCCTGGGCGGCGGCCGCCCTCCGTGCTTCCGCCTCTCGCGCCTCCCGTTCGTCCCGCACCTCCCGCGCGTTCCATTCTGTCGCTTCTTGAAGGTCGGCACGGGGGTCCACGCGGCGAGTGGTGCTCCCCGACCCCCTCGGCGACTCGACGACGGAAGCGGCAGCTGCCCGCTCAAGCGACAACGGAGCTCTGATCGTTTGGAGAAAAAAGACAAGTGTTCAGAAACCACCAGAGAAAAGAAAGGAAAAGAGTATACGAAAGAATGTGAACTTACGCCGACACGGTCTGCGGTTGCTTCACCGTCTTGCGGAAGCGAGCCGCCTTCGCGGCCGCCTCCTCCCGCCTGGTGGCTGCCGCCCCGCCCCTGGGTTTCTTCGTCCGACTGCCGAACATACCCTGGGCGGCGTGACGCTTCTGCCCTCCGCCCCGAGCAGGCGGTGCAGCGGAGGAACCCGCGCCGCGTCCAGATGCCGGCCGGCGGCACGGGGCGACTTCGGCATCATCGGAGTCCGGCCAGTCGTCGAAGGTGACTCCGTGCCCGGAGCAGCTTGCTTCACCGCCGGCTTGGCCACCACCCGGCTCGTTGTTGTCGTCCATAGCGGCCGCCCCCAAGTCGGGGTCCTCCAGATCATGTTCCGTCCGGTCGGGGACGAATCGACGCTCCGCGTCTGACCCGCCGGCCGGCCGAAGAAGAGGGCTCTGTCAAAAAACAATCCGACTAAGTTAGAGTCGGCCAAGAGGAACCCGGCAACAAGGTTAAGAGAAGAAAAAGAGACAAGGAGAACATACCGTAGGCGGTGGATTGGCTCGGCTATATGGCTCCTTGCCGAACTGCCACTCTTCGGTGAGTTTGCAGTTCGCAAGGTAGTTCACCATATAGGCGACCTCCGCGTGCGGCATGTCCTTGGTGCACATTCGGCTCGGATCGAGCTGGCCGCTCATCTGACAGATCAGATGAGGACGGCTCTGGAGCGGAAGTACCCGGCGCGTGACGAAGGCGGCCAGCAGGTCGGGCCCCGTCAGGCCCTCCGACTGGGTCAGCACTCGCACTCGGGCGACGGCTGCGGACCCGGCCGACGTCAGAGTCATGGCCCGGAAGGACCACTGGGGCCGCCTACCCGCCGGTGGGCCAGCTACGTAAGCCGGCAGGTTGATGTAGTCGCCCCGCGGGGCAATGTTCCGTACGTAGAAGTATGACTTTTGCCACTTCTTCACCGATTGGATCAGCGTGATGACGGGGAAGGGGTTGTCGGCGACCGACCTCCGCGACGCGATGAAGGCGCCAGTCTGAGCCGGCACGCCCTGCATGCGCGTGCCCAGCTTGGACTGGAAGAACTCCCCCCAGAGCTCGAGGGTAGGGAGGACGCCGAGGTAGCCCTCGCACAGGGTGACGAAGGCTGATAGCAGCACCACCGCGTTTGGGGTGAGGTGGTGCGGCTGGAGCTGGTAGAAGTCGAACCAGGAGCGGAAGAAGGCGCTCACTGGCAGGCCAATGCCGCGGAAGAAGTGCGAGCGGAAGACCACCCGCTCGCCCTCCCGCGGCGGCTCCGGCGTAATTTCCTTCGCCGGTGCGAGGCGGACCTCCACCTTGTCCGCGCCGGGCAGCCGCCGCGTCTGGCGGAGGAACTCGACGTGATCTTCATGGACATTGGAGCCGTCCCAATCCCCGCCATACTGCTCCGTGGCAGGAGGCATGGTGAGAACAAGTGCGGTGACGGAGGAGCGAGTGGTGGAAGAGCGCGGCGGCGAGGCGCTGTCGCGAGAAACGGCAAGAAGAAGAAGATGGTGGAAGGGGGAGGAGCATGCGAGAGCCTGCCGCTCTCCCTCTCCCCCTACTTATAGCCTCGCGAGGTGAGGCCGGGGAGGCCGGACGTGGGGGGAGACGTGGGATTAATTGCACCCACTCCCCCCACGCCTCGCGATTATTACGCCCTAAAGGCGAGCCGAAACTGCCGCAAGAAGACGTGCGGGCGGTTTCGGGATGCAGAGAATCCGCACCTGGGCCCGGGCGTGGACGTGGCGGGCCCCCGCCCTGCAGCGACGTCCCGTCACGCGCGTGGGCTGGCAGGCTTTCCGGCCAAGAGGGGCCACGTGGTTCGCAGATGGCAAGTGGCCGGCCCGCGGCCCGGTGCACGCGCTGGCGAGCTCCCGCCCCCCGACTCTGGAGTTTTTGACCAAGGCGGCGCGCCTAACCAAAGCCGGCTGCCGGCTTGCCAAGATATGAAGCTGATCGAGCTTCTCAACTCCTACTCAACCTCGAAGCCCAATCAGCTTCGGGGACTACTGTCGGAGTAAATGGCCACGGGTAGCCTAACCGACTGCCCCTGGTTCTTCTGAAAAATTAGCAGGCCTTTGGGCCTTCAAGCATTTCAAGCATTGGACCGCCTTCCCTGGCCGGCCACCTCTAAAGCCGACTCCCGGAAGGTGACCCAGCCTCAGCAGCCTCCCTCCAGGACGACTACGGGGTGGCCGACTCCAGGAAGCCGGCCAAGAAGAGCGGCGACTCCAAGAAGCCGGCCGAGACCACAACCACCAAAGCTACACCCACATAACGGTGACAAGACGGGGTGTGGCCACAGTGCGGCCCACTACCCCCGAGGCCCGAGGCAGGCATGGCCACAGGAGGCCGTACGGGATGGCCGTCTCCCGTTCGGCTCGGCACTGTAGCCATGCCAGCCTCAACGTCATCCACGACCGACTCCTGTACGGCCCGCGGGCGGCGGCCCCCTTCTGCCAGAGAGAGGCGCAAAGGCGGCCCGACCTCCCCTAGTCGGACAGGGGTGTAGCCGGCCCCGAGAAGCCGGTTACTCCCTTCCTCGAAGCAGGAGCCCCATTAAGGAGACAAGACGAGGTAAGGCTACAGTGAGAGCCCCCGAGGCGGCCCACTGTAGCCACGCTTACCTCGACAAAGCCCTCGTCATCAGAGGCGAGGCTACAGTAAGCAGCCGCCGACAAGACCCTAGGCGGTGGGGCCAGCCTGTCGACCAAGAGGCCGGCAGCCGGCGGGACCCACCCGTCGGCGGGCCCCAACAGCCGGCGGAGAAGCCGGCGAGTGTAGACACTGACGGCTGGGACCAGAGCCCAGCCGGATTACAATTGTACCCCCGGGGGGTAGGCCTATATAAACCCCCCGGAGCACCCATGCAAAGGGTTAGCTTTTGAACACAGCACACACACCATAGAGATAGAGAGAAGCAAGAGCTAGCCTTGTTCTTCTTCTCCCTTGAACCCAACAGCTCTAGGAGCGATTGTAGCTACCTTTCCTGATCTAGTGATCATGCGGAGACCCCGCAGAGCAGGACTAGGGGTGTTATCTCCTCGGAGAGCCCTGGACCTGGGTAAGATCCGCCGGCGTGCATGTCTTCGCCTCATCCCGTTTCCAGGCACCGGCGATGTCTTATTGGCACCCACAATGATAAGCCATCCGTTGGCATATGTCGCACCAACCACCCGACAGCCGGGTTAAATCCCGGGTCTTCTAGGAAGGCGATCTCGTGCTCCGGCTCATCCAAGATCAAACCGATGCGCAGAAGCTATCTCCACCTTGGGAAGGGCCCTTTGTGGTCAGCAAGAACTTGCACAACGGGTCATATTACCTCATTGACATTCGGGAGCACAAAGATTCACGTAAGTTGGAGGAAGAGACCCATCGGCCGTGGAACATAGCTCAGCTTCGGCCTTACTACACTTGAGCCACCGGCTCTCATCATGTACATATTTCTCTAAGCCATGTGTATATTATGATAAGCAATAAAGCAGGACCTCTGTCCTTTTTCTCCTCCAAATGTGCACGTGTTGTTTTCATTGCAAGATTACATGATAACTTGAAGGAGGATCCGGCTTATGATCGTATTCGAATCTAGCCGTAGGCAATAAGGTCACTTGGGGGCTTCCTGTTCAAACATAGGTCGTATTCGAACCAAAGAGAACATAGCTGTCGATACCCATTTGATTGGCAAAGTGCCGAGCTCATTGGGGAGTTTTCTTTGATCATATTTGAATCTTAGTTTAACCCCTTTGGGAACCGACGTGGATCGTATTCGAATCAGCGTCGTTAAACAATTCTTAAAGTCATTTGGGGGCTTCCTGTTCAAACATGGGTCGTATTCGAACCAAAGAGAACATAGCTGTCGGTACCCTCTTGATTGGCATCGCCACACCCACTGGGGGCTATATGATCGTATTCGAATCCTAGCATAACCCCTTTGGGCCGGGTCTCTGGTCGTATTCGAACCGGAAGCCCCTAAGTTCTTCTGCTTTATAGCAAGTTTCTTCTGATTATTTCAAAGTGTGTATGGCCGGGTCTCACTTTGCCGGCTTAACTTTGATTTACAGTGTTAGTTGAACACAATGGGCGTTATTTAGACAGGTAAGCCGTAATTGAGGTACCAACCTTATTACCCGGGTTATTTAAACCCGAAGTATGCTTGCAGGCCGCTAAGTGTGTTATTACGGCTGTATTAAGGACATAATTGAGGACCAGTCTTTTTTGATTCATATTCCGGGTTATATATCTAAAACCTATGATTCTCAGTGTGGTAAGCCGCCTAGAGACTTGTGATTTGTCCTTCTATGCAGGATAGTCGAAGGCAACTATTTTGAGCTTAAGGAAAATAAGTGATTGATTACGACCCGGAGAAATATAAAGGAGACAACTTCAATAGACTTCAGCATTCAATGCGTGCACGATGGCACGGCAAAGATAAAGTATTGGTCCTACTCTATTACAAGACTCATTGAGTCCAAAAGGGTGAGGCATTGTTTGATAAGCCGCCAGCAGAGTTACGATGCTTGCTGGGTTGAAGTCTCCGGCTCATCCCTCTCTTCTCCTCCGGCTGTTCCCAAGACCTGGAAAGTTGACGACTTCCAGTTGATGCCGCTCAGAGCTTCAAATTGAGCCTCCTCGTCAATTAACCCCGCCGGGTCAATCTCCGGGGCGAAGGTGTGCTTGCGAGTCGGTGGGATTAAGCTGAGGGCCTCATAGCGCGGAGTGGGGATCCTCTGATTCTCTGCATCATAACCCGGCTGATACTTAGTCAGATCTGTATCATTGCCAATCAGAGTGGCCACCGGGCGTACGATCTTCACGCAAGCTGCGAAGTCCTTCTGGTCGAAGGTGGTGCCGTCTTCCTTCAAACTGGGGTAGCCCAGAGCGATGTCCGCCGGGTCTAGCTCTGGAAGGAACGCCTTAGCCCGGCTTAGAGCCGCTATGGCTCCGGCTCTTGCAGAGGCCCGTCGCAGCTCTTGGATGCGTTGAGGAAGGACGGCAAGCCGGCGAAGAACTTCCGCCAGGTGAGTCGGCACCTCATTGGATAGGGCCACCACGGCCAAGGCGCGTTGAGACCCGGTGTAGAGTTGCTCCACCAGGGTGTACACGGCCTTCAACTTGGTGACCACGCTTTGGTTGAGGTTGGCGCTTCTGGGACCTGTGTAACAAAATAAGATGAGTCGCCGACAAGGATGAGTTATGAGATATAAAGATGGTAAACTTGATGAAAGCCGGTGAAATGACTCATCGAAGATTGCGGCAACCATCTGGGACACCTGGCGCTTTAAACCGGAGAGCTCGGCGGTTTTCTCTGTCAGGGCCTTCTCCGCTTGTTCAGCCCGGGTCACTAGAGCAGCCTTTTCTTCGGCCCAAGCCTTCCGTTCAGCGTCAAACTCCGTCTTCAGCTTTTCTTGCGTAGCAATACTGGACACAAATTTGGCATTTGCTTTCCGGGTCTCCGTTTCTTGCGTCTTCAGATGGGTCTTGAGGTCGGCGATGTCTGCCTCCAACTTCTTGTAAGCAGCCTGCATAATTTCCGGGTTATAGGATGAACAGTTAGTATGCAATTTTCAAAGTCCCAAGCACTTTCCAAGCAAAGACACTTGGCACTTGGGGGCTAATGCATATCGAACGTTTCTATCTACAAATTGCCGGTTCAAGTGAGTAAGCCGGAACTTAAGTCTACAACATATTCTATCATAAGTCGTAGACTTGGGGGCTAGAGCATGGTAAGAATCACAAGATAACTATACACTAAGCAAGAAGAAAGAAGAGTGGTACCTCAGACTTCTGCTGAATCTGGTTCACCATGCTGATCTCTGCATCCCGGCTCTTGTGCACTTGACTGACGAAGCCGGAGACGATTTCTCTGATGTTCAGGTTGGTGTAGTCAGTAAGGTCCAGATTAACCCGGCGGGGCTGTAGCAACTCCCCCTTGGCGGAGCACTTGGCCAGCGCAGTAGGTCTCCCCGGCTCAACAAATTCCGTCTGGGTGATTACCACGTCCGGATCATCTGCTGGTTGAGCCGAGCTGGAGGCCTCCGGGTTAGCAGAAGCTTCTGCAGTTGCCTTGTCGGTTGGAGCAGGGGCTTCGGGAGCGGAGGCAGCTGGCGGTTCTTGACCTTCTACCTCCGGCTCAGGCAAATCCGGCTCTTCGACCGGCTTGGTCTTCTTCGCTCTCTTGGTGAGCTTGGCCTGGGCACTGAAAAGACAGAAAGGTTAAGCACAAAAATGTAAGTAAAGACAAGTACAACATGAGATAATCATCATTACCCGGGCACGGTCTTGAAAGCCGGTAGGCTTGACTGCATAGAGTCGGCAGAAGAGGGGGAAGTTTCCTAATAATTTGAGTCAGAAGAGTTGAGCGGTTGACGTATAACACCTGCCAAAGGATGAAAAGGGTATAATTTTGAGATCACCTCGGTCCGGCGTTTCCTCGATGCGTCAGGTAACCCGGAGGAGAGGTCAGTCTCTTTGTTGGTCCGGGTGTGCCGCCGACTCTCATGAACCTGTCGCTTCAGAATAAATTGAGGGTCTTGATAAGCTAAAGGATGTGAAAAGCTTACTTTCCGGGTTACCCTTCGGATTTTCAGCCTTGGCAAGGGCTCCGAGTCGGAGGAAAGTATCGTTACCTCTTCAACCACCGGGTTACTTGCTCCGGTGTCGTCCTATTGATGAACAAGTATTGATAAGGCGGACAGAAATAAACAACAAATACAACAAGAACTTACAGGCTCAGGGGTTACCTCTGACTCGGAGCTGTCGCTTAGTTGCATCAGCTCTAAAGTAGTAGGCCTACTTCCTTTCTTGCGAGGGTCGGCTCTCTTGGCGGCTTTCTTCGCCTTCCTGGCCTTCTTGGCCGCCTCATGGTCATATTTGACCTTCCAGAACTTGTCATCAGCCTGAAAAATACAAGGATGATTTCTTAAGGTTCGGATGATGGTTGCCTACAGGAGAAAATAAGATGTTCAGATCAGCGGCTTACCGCTGGGGCCGGGTTGGTCTTGCAGAAGGGGCTTAAGCCGGTCCTCCCGCAGTCTGCCAAGCTCTCGTTCAAGAGAGCCTTGGTCATGTCCTCGGCAATGTCTTCAGGAAGATCGTTGCGGCTGTGTCGCAGGGGGTCATCTTTCCGGCCTGTGTACTCACACATTAAGCCGGGGCGGCGGCTCAAGGGGATCACCCGCCACGAGATCCAGACCCGGACCAGATCAATTCCATTGAGACCATTGCCCAGGAGAGCCTTGATCTTGTTTATGGTGGGGAGTAGAGGTTGGCGCTCCGCCTGAGTCAACTTGTCAGACAGAGGGTGAGTTGGTTCCAGACGTGAAGGGCGAAAGCCGGGCAGCGGGCTCTCGTCAGCCGGCGACGTGTCTTGGCAATAGAACCACGTCTGGTTCCAGTCTTTGGGGTGACTCGGCGGCTCGGCGTAAGGGAAGTGGCAGTCTCTCCGTCGCTGAATGGAGATTCCGCCGAGTTCCAAACTTGGCCCGTTGGCGCACTCGTTCTGGCGGTTCAGGTAGAAGAGCTCTCTGAAGAGCAGGAGGCTGGGCTCTTCTCCAAGGTAAACCTCGCAGAACACTTGGAAATTGCATATGTTAGACACCGAGTTGGGTCCTATATCTTGTGGCCGCAGGTCAAAGAAGTTCAGCACGTCTCTAAAAAACTTTGAGCCGGGCGGTGCGAAGCCCCGGCTCATGTGATCCGCAAAAATGACCACCTCCCCGTCCCTTGGTTGTGGTCTCTCCTCTGATGGGTCGGGGGCACGGTAGGACATGACGTCCTTCTTGGGCAGGTAACCGGACTTGACAAAATCCGCGAAAGTCTCGTTGGTGACATTGGACCTCATCCAATTGCAAGTGATGGAGGCTTTAGGAGCTTTGGGAGGCATGGTGAAAGTCGGCAGCCTATGATAAAAGGAAACGTCCGGTTTAATTATAAGCCGGAGGAAATTTACAGTTCAATGTTAAAGTGGCGGCTTATGAAGGGGACTAATGGCATATATCTAAGTGCACCGGGTTATTTAAGCCGCCCGAAGTATTGAGAGTAATTCGATTGTCTACGGCCTTATCACAGATGAGCCGGAAAATTCTATGGCGCATGGTCTCCTTTGAGTCGGAAGGTTCTACGGCGCGTGGTTTCTTTAAACCGGAAATGTAAACCGCCATGACTCAATGAGTGCAGTTTTTTACTAAGTGTGGTGAAAACAGGTTTCACACATTGCAGTAAATAATTTGGATCAAAACGGTCGGCTAAAAGAAAAAGTTTCTAGACCTAAAAACAGATGCGAGGGAAGTTCTTGGGCTCGAATGAGGGCTTTATGCAGTAAAAAGAGGTCTACTTGCATTTGAAATGGGTGCCAAACAACTACCGCAGCAATCCTAGGCAGTCTAAGATCAAAAAAAGTGGTAAAAATCAAATCTACCGAAGGCCCGCGATGAACTACGAAGAACAGAGGAAGAACTATGGAGCCCGAATGCGGATCTGCCCTATGGAGTAGTGAGGACTTACCGGTGCTGAAGAGATGCGGAGGTTGCCGCCGTTTGTCTGGACCAAGTCAGGGTGATGCAGCGGCCAAGGTTGACGAAGACCGGGGGCGCGGCGGAGTTCGAGCTCTTGGGTGACAGAGGAAGGAGACGAAGAAGAGAGGAGTGGCTGAAGGCCCGTCGGGCCGGACTATTTATAAGGGCGAGCTCATAAGTGGGTGCGAGAAACGAGGAGACCGCGGCGTGGTTATCTCCCCACGAAATGCCTCGATTTTCGGGATGGCAGTGAAGATAAGATCCGTTGCGGATCTGGTGGAATAAAAAACGGACTTAATGGAAGATGTCGTCACGGCGGATTACCCGAAGTCCAGAGGATGACGTCACGCCGGGTTATGGCTCAAAATCAATCTTGGGCCTAATGTTGAGGATATAGACCTTAAAGTCACCCGCCAGAAGGGGCCGGGTTACTCATAATGGTCATTGCCAGAAGCCCGGCGACAAGCTTGAAGACGGTGGGCCAAAGATGGGCTTAAGACCCGGATATGGCTTAAGGCCCGTAGTTACAATCATCATTATAATAGAACTTGTAGCGTAAGGCAAGGATAGTTGAGAGTTCGAGCCGGACACTCTTATGAGCCGGCCGGGACTCTGAGAGTTGCTGGGCGTCAGCCTCCCTATATAAAGGGACGACCCGGCAGCGGTTTAGGGACAAGAAAGATCTCATCGAGAGCCAGGCATATTAGTTTAGCTCCCTAGTCATCGAAACCCTAATCAATACCACATCAAACTGGACGTAGGCTTTTACCTTCACCGTAAGGGGCCGAACCAGTATAAACCCTCGTGTTCCTTGTCCCGCTTAACCCCTTCAAGCTTCCTAGCGGCGATGGCTCCACGACTAAGTCCTAGCTCGAGGACATCTGCCGTGACAATTCCACGACATTAACCATAAAGTGGCACTTCTTCCAATTCAAGACAAGTTTAGTTTCTTCACATCTCTGCAAAACTCAATCAAGGTTGCTCAAGCAATCATCAAAAGAAGTTCCATAAACAGAGAAATCATCCATGAAAAGCTCAACAATCTTTTCATAAAAATCAGAGAATATAGCCATCATGCATCTTTGAAAGGTAGTAGGTGCATTACATAAACCAAAAGGCATACGTCTATAAGCAAAGGTACCGAAAGGACAAGTAAAAGTCGTCTTTTCTTGATCCTCTTTTGACACAGGTATTTGAGAGAAACCGGAATAACCATCTAGAAAGCAAAAAATGTGTATGTTTGGATTGTCTTTCTAGCATTTGATCAATAAAAGGTAAAGGATAATGGTCCTTTTTAGTAGCTTTATTTAATTTGTGGAAATCAATTACCATTCTATAACCTGTAACAATTCTTTGTGGGATCAATTCATCTTTATCATTAGGAACAACGGTAATACCTCCCTTCTTAGGGATACAATGGACAGGACTTACCCACTGACTATCAGCAACGGGATAAATTATACCTGCCTCCAGAAGCTTTAATATTTCTTTCCTTACCACTTCTTTCATCTTAGGATTTAACCGTCGTTGGTGATCAACAACTGGTTTAGCGTCTTTCTCCAATTTTATTTTGTGTTGGCATAAAGTGGGACTAATGCCCCTAAGATCATCGAGAGTATATCCAATAGCAGCACAGTGCTTCTTCAGAGTTTTCAATAATTTCTTTTCTTCATGCTCTGAAAGGTTAGCACTAATAATAATAGGATATATCTTCTTTTCATCAAGATAAGCATATTTAAGAGTATCAGGTAACGGTTTAAGCTCAAACACAGGGTCACCCTTGGGTGGAGGAGGATCCCCTAGGATTTCAACAGGCAAGTTGTGTTTCAAAATAGGTCCCTGTTTAAAGAGTACTTCATCTATTTCCCTTCTTTCATTCATAAACATATCATTCTCATGGTCTAGCAAATATTTTTCTAACGAATCATTAGGAGGCACGACAATAGAAGCAAGACCAATAATTTCATCTTTACTAGGCAATTCCTTATCATGGGGTTGTCTACGAAATTTAGGAAAATTAAACTCATGAGACATATCCCCCAAACCAATAGTAACAACATCCTTTTTGCAGTCTATCTTAGCATTAACAGTATTCAGGAAGGGTCTACCAAATATGATGGGGCAAAAGATATCTTGTGGGGGGCCAAGAACAAGAAAATCAGCAGGATATTTAACTTTCCCACACAAGACTTCAACATCTCTAACAATCCCAATTGGTGAAATAGTGTCTCTATTAGCAAGCTTAATCGTAACATCAATTTCCTCTAACTCAGCAGGTGCAATGTGATGCATAATTTCTTTGTATAATGAATGAGGTATTGCAATGATAGCAATGATCTCCTATTTTAACAGAAATGACAGGCATGCCTACAACAGGTCTATGTTTATTTTTAGTATCAGGCCTAGCAATTCTAGCAGCTTCATCACAGAAGTAAATAACATGCCCATCAATATTGTCAGCCAAGAGATCCTTAACCATAGCAATACTAGGTTCAACTTTAATTTGCTCAGGGGGTTTGGGTGTCTTAATATTACTTTTGTTGACCATAGTTGAAGCTTTAGCATGATCCTTTATTCTAACAGGGAAAGGTGGTTTCTCAATATAAGCAGTAGGGACGACAGGATCATTATAAGTGACAGTCTTTTCTTCAACTTTAATAGGTGCAACTACTTTTACTTTAATGGAATATTATATTTAAACCACTTCTTCTTACACTAGAAAAAAAATACACTTCCGTGATGATACGTGTTTGTCACAGTAGGTCGCATTTTTTGTCATGCATGTACATCCATGACAAATTTATGACAGAATCAAGATAGTCATACCTGTGCTGTCGTAGAAGTGTTCCATGACATTACCAAAATTATCATCACAGAAGTGTCCACTTCCATGACGATAAATCACGCGTCACAGAAGTGCTTTCGTCAAGGGTGACCGACACGTGGCATCCACCGTAACGGAACGCCGTTAAGCTATCGGGTCGGGTTTTGGATCCGATAACCCGTTAACAGCCCTGACCAATGGGGATTTTCCACGTGTAAAATCATCATTGGCTGGAGGAAACACGTGTCGGCTCACCGTTGGGACAGATGTCATCCGCTCATTGGACCGAAGGCGCCTATGATACGACGACACGTGGCACGGCCCAACAGAGGCCCATTCCTATGAAAAGGCCGGCCCATTTGACTTGGTCGAAAGGTGGCGGGCCGGCCCACGGAAAGCCTGTTAACGGCATGTTCGCATATAGCCCATTTACAGCCCGCTAACCCAGGGCGCGTTACGCCCTATCCGAATTAGGCCCAGTAGCGTCATCTGGGCCGTCCAATATGATTCAGCCCGTTTTAACTTCCGGCCCATGTGTGGCCCATGACTTCTTTCGGCCCATATGAGGACCTTTGTAACTCTTGGCCCATTAACGGCCCGTGGTGAAACTGGCCCGTAATGAACAGTGTATCACTTTATACCCATTAACGGCCCATTATTCCATTGGGCCGTTTCCAGCCCAAGTTATCTTTTGGCCTTCTCAGGGCCCATTGATTCTTGGGCTCATTTGCAGCATTCGGTTACATACAGCCCGTTACTGTCATTTTCTGCTTGTGGGCCAAATTCAGCCCGTCGTTACAGTTGGCCCGTTTGTGGACCGTTAATACGTTGGGCCGTTTTCATGTAAAAAAAACCCCGTTGGGCTGTTTTCATAGAGTTATCAAATACGGCCTATTAACGGCCCGTTATGGTCCACGAATAGTAAGGCCCATGATTGGCGAAATGATGATACGCCCCGTAGAAGGCCCATGGATCCTACGGCCCGTATGAGGCCCATGGATAGTACGGCCCGTAGAAGGCCCATGGATCGTACGGCCCGTAGAAGGCCCATGGACCCTACGGCCCGTAGAAGGCCCATGGACCCTAAGGCCCGTATAGAAGGCCGATGGATCCTACGGCCGGACGAAGGCCCATGGATCATACGGCCTGCAGGAGGCCCATGGTTACAACAGTCCGTGTGTTGCCACGATTATTTTGGCCCAGTTACCAAAAATAGGCTATTGTGGCCACTAGAAAAAAACAAAAAAAGAACTGTAGTGACTACAAGCAAACAACTAAACAAGACAATAAGGAAATAAATAAGCAAGCAATTAATGCTAGCCTATTACCGCTAGTACACATATTACATCCACTGGGCATCAAAGTTCGCCACCAGTGCAAATATAGGGAACAAAGCAGCACATTACATACACTGGCCGTCAAAATTGGCCACCAGTGCAAATAAACGCGGCAGCAAAACAAGAGCATAACTGAAACAACTTCAGAAGAGCTCAAGAAACGTTATCCTGGGTATCCACCATGCTGGCAATAAGCTTAGCAAGCTGATTAGCTTTGTCCCGTTTGGCGCTAAAATCCTCCAACGCTTGCTGTTGCACCAGAAAGTATGCATCTGAATGCTCCAGGGACTTCCGCAGTCCTTCCGCTTCTTGTCGCAGCACAGCTGATCAATGTCTTTCAGCTTGTAGTTGAGACTCAAGAAACCGAACTGATTCAGACAGTGAGTTTGAATAGCTTGCGCAAGCGGTAGTGGCCAGTAACTCAAACACTAAACCAAGACAGGACTTTGGGGTTGTCTCGCTGTCTTCAAGATAGTCTTCCTTAGTTATTTTATCAGCTTTGTTGGAGACCAACAAGGATGTGTCACTATCCTGAACCTTATCTGCATTACTTCCTTTACCATTGCTTAATAAGGCACTCTTCCCCAATATTCTGTCAGCATTCTAAAAGAAGAAACAAGCAGACACATAACAAGTTTAGCATGTACTAGTATATGAAACTCATTTCGGTGAACCAATTCATTAGTAAGGTGGACATGATTAAACTACCAAGTCTTCTATTGCCAAGTACTAGTACATAATAAAAGCATCAAACAAACATATATCTATGTCCTATGGTCACCGCATTGTCTTGCCAAATCAAAATAGAGACACGGTTCAAATCATATCAGTTTAAGACAAAGCAGCAGTGAAAGAATACAAAGCATGGGAAACTACATGACACAACAAGATTTCAGATGGGTACCATGGGTCTACATGTACAACAACACTATTGGCTCTGTTGTGATGCTAGTAATGTGCATGATATGAAAGTCAACTGTATACACAATTGAAATTGAAATCAACAGAGCTATTGATAAGAACAAACCTGTTAAAGAAACATGCATGAACATACCTGCTGTGCCATTGGAGTTTCGATTGGATCCTTCAATTTAAAAATAAGTTTGTATGAGTAAATACAGTGATACTAGAGCAAAGCAATCATAGTTAAAAAAGGCGCGCCTAAGCGAGCGCTTAAGCGCGCCTAGGCTCTAGGCGTTGGCAAAACGCATTACGCATAACTACGCATAATCTGTGCATAACTGTGCCACGCTTTGGTCAGTAAAGCGCAAGGCGGTGGCAAAACGCACAATTAACGCCTAGCGCTTTTTTGAACTATGATAGCAATGGAATCTTAAATTAGAACAGTTGTTCTTCAGGTTTAGGCACTTGTTCTACATGAACAGAGTACAGTAAGATGCAAGAATATAATACTAAAAAATAGAAAATGAGCTCATAGACCTTACCGCATTCTTGGTTCGGGACCAGTACAGAACAAGGCGTTCCCAGTCATCGTCCAGTAAATGTGTCTCAGGAGAACGTAAGGGAATTTGATGAGTTTCTTTGCCGGTGAAGTACGTTTTCTTCAGGTAATTCCGATAATGCCACCAAGCATTCTTGACGATAGCAGAGGTATTAGCACAGTTTACCTCATCCTGAGTTTCCAAATCGGTCCTTCTCTATAGAGAAAAATGGGAAAATTTGCTGTATTATAACCATCATGGAGGTAGGATGTATGGGACGAAGCAAAGTAATTGCCATGAATAACATTACTTACACATAACTCCTGGACAAACACCTGCAACTGGCATTTTCCTTCATCTTCAGTATAATATTTCCAAGATGGGAAGATACGCACATACGATTTAACAACATCAAATGCGATAGATGCTAAACTACGACTAGCTGGTTGTGCTTCCTCCACAGTTATAGGCGTACTAACTAGTAGAGTTGGAGTTCGCCGTGATAGTACTGGCCCTTTGGGCACTGGAGCTGCCTTACTAACTGCTCTTGTTTGGGAGCTCTGTGGTGGAGATGGTGCTGTGTCAACAGGAACTGGGTTACTATCGGCTGGGGTTGGGGTTAGATTGGGTGAAGCTGGTTCTCTGTCCATCGCAGTAGGGGTACAATCTGCGAGAGTTTGGGTTATATGTGGTAGGGCTGGTTCTTGTGCATGTACAACCGGGGTGCTATCTCCACCAAGAGGTAGCACTGTTTTATTTGAAGCCGTGTTTTTAGTCTGCTAGATACTGGCATCACCCGCTCCAATTCAAATGGCTGATAAACAGGAAACATAGTTGAATGTACAGACATTGTATGAGAGACAGATGCAATAGATAGTGTGAAAAAAAGAGGGCATGAAATAGTTGACATGTATATTGTTTAACTAAAATGGATAACATGACATAATTTCACATATATGATGTCTATCTAAACTGGATAGCATAGCATAACATAATTCAAAGATATGATGAATAACTAAACATGATCGCATGACATAATTCACCTACATGTTATCTAAGTAATCAGGATCGCATCATTTAATTCACATATGTGATTTATATGCTAAACAGAGGGCATTCGATATGATGCCTGAACTAAGAACATGGTGTTGAATATTGTGTATATGATGTCTAAACTATGCAATGCAAGACACCGTATGCATGATATGAGCAGTATAACCGTGCCAAGTTAGAGCATACACCTCAGTGGGGGAATAGGACTGGTCATCTGTCTCTGAATCCATCTCTGAGGAGCTATCGGGACCCAACAAGAGATCTGCTTCGACAAGTAGCATTGTCTGCTCTTAAGGCCTTGTTTTCACTCTAGATTTTTCCATCTCCCACCCAAATGGCTGATTCACAGGAAGAGTAGTTTAATGTACAAACATTGTCGACAAATGGAAATGTAATGAAGAAAAGGATGGGCAAGATATCATTCAAATATATGATGCCTGGTTAAACAAGATGGCATTGCACATTTCACATATATTATGGCTGGCTAAAAGACATGAGACTGCATAATTCCCATATATGTTATAGAAACTAAATAGGTGGCATTACAGAACATGTCTAAACTAAGCAGATGACATATATGGTGTCAAAAGTAGGCACTGCAAGGCAACATATGCATGATATGACTAACATCATCATGCCAAGGTAGAGCAAACACCTTGGGGGGTAAATAGGAGTGGTCAGCGGCGTCTGAATCCGCCTCAGAACATATATCTTCCTCTGGATTACAATCAGGAGAGGGGTGGGGAGGGTTTGCCATTGAACCCACCATGGAGCGATGTCTGCATGACATTGTATGGCCGTGCAAAACTCTTCTCTTTTTCTCTACATGTTCACCATGACTGTGTACAATATCTGACATGCATACGAAAAAAATATGGTGAGATCATGTAAGGAGAGCATGCAGAAATTTAGAGTGATGGTAACAACCAGTGGATCGATGTTTTTCCATTGAACCAAAATAGCCCTAATGGATCGACGTGAATGTATAGTAATAAGTGATGCAACAAGTGTACAACCTCTTTGCTGTAGCCGTCTCGACCTCAGCATCATTGGGTTGGTCGCTGAAGCAGTTGACGCAGAGGTGGCTGTGGGAGGTGTGGAGGGAGATCTGAGGAATCTGTAGACGGCGTCCAGGGCACTGCTCTGTTGTGATGGATCGTTCTATCGTTGGAGCAGCTCCGGTGAGCCGTAAGACGTCAAGGCTGAAGCAGCACAAGACAGACATCGTCAATCTCAAGTGGGATTCTAATAGCATCTCCAATAGATGATGTAAAATGGATGTAAAATTAACATCACCAAAAACCACCTGACTACAACAGATGAGGTAAAAACTGTTGACTCTGAACTTAACTGTCGAAACTGAAATTTACTATGGAATCTGAATGCTACTGTCGAAACTGAACGCAATGGTAGCAGAGAGGCACTTGACATGTAGTTTAGGGAGGGCCTGCAGTTCATCTTCAACCTGCACCCTCCTGAGCCGCCCGCCACCACCGGCCCCAGCGCCGCCTCGCCGCCCCGAAACAACTCGCCACCGCCGCCCCGGCCAGCCCTCTAGCCCCCCGCCCCCACCCTGAACCCTAAGATAGATAGTGGGGTACCTCTCCGGCGAGCCCTCGTCCCCGCTGCGGGTGGTTCTTCCTTAACTCCGGCGAGCGCCCCCAACCCCTAAAAATCGACTGACCCAAAAGTCGATTCAGTCGACTGAAGTGTGGCTTAATCGGAGCAGAGCAGCAGCACGAGCGAGGGGAGAGCAGCAGCAGCAGCTGGGCGAGCGAGCGATCGAGCGAGAGCCGGAGCAGCAGCAGCAGCGCGAGCGAGCGAGCGAGAGCCGGAGCAACAGCAGCAGATCCGGCTGGTATGGACGCCGCCACCGAAGGGGCCTCGCACTCGGGGAGAGCCGCCGTGGATATGTCGCCCGCGGCGCCGGCTTCAAGGTAGCCGCTCCATGGGGGTGCGGGATGGAGCACCGTCGGCGCCGGGAGGTCGAGTTAAGGAGAAGGTGCGATGCGATGAGTGTACAACCTCTTTGGTGGCGCCGAGTAGGCCTCGGCTTCGTCCGAGGAGTCGGTGAGGATGCTGCGGTTCCGGTGGAGCAGGTTAAGGCGGCGCTGTGGCGATGGAGCAGCCGCGATAGACGAGGCGATCGTCGGAGCAGCTCCTTGGAGGTGGAGGACGGGGCGGCTGAACCGGCAGGACGGCGAGATGGACGACGGATCCTCATCCAGGGAGGTGGACGAGGGACGTCGAGCTGTTGCGGTGGACGACGTCGTCGGGGAAGAGGCTCCGGCTGGGCAACGGTGACGTGGCAGACGGAGGAGGGTGGGGTTTCGCGGCTGGAGCGGAGAGGTTATGGCGGCCTGGGATTTCGAATGGCGAAAAGGGGGTGAAGCATGACTGGGACGCGCTTGTCCCAAATGTAAGTGTGTTACAAAAGTACCCCCCACCGATTTGAACTAGCGGCCCTTTTGGCTCAGGGTTAGAAGGGGGATTTCGCGTGTCGGGATTTGGCAGCTGGAGGGAGTTTTCGCGCGCATTGTAATTTCGGGATAGCAATGCGCGGGTTGTGAAGGCGCCAGATTTGGGAGCACGATATCTGAATTTTCGGGATATAACAAGACGCGGGTTGAATTTTAGGGACAAGCCTAATGTGTAGTAATATTGTACTTGTACGTACCAAATCAATTCGCACTTCCCTCAACCAAAAAGAAAACGAAAAAAATAAAACTATTCACACTACACAAAGAGAGAGTCTTGCCCCGTTTTACTATACAAATGCTATTCAAAGCTACTCCCTCCTTCCATCTATATAGGGCCTAATGCGTTTTTCGATGCTAACTTTGACCAAATATTAGAGCAATGATATATGACATGCAACTTACACAAAGCACACCGTTAAATTCGTCTGTGAAAGGTTCTTTCAATGATATAATTTTCACATTGTGCATGTCATGTACTATTAATCTTGTCAATAGTCAAAGGCGGTCTTAAAAATCTCATTACGCCCTATATAGATGGAAGGAGGGAGTATGAATCCATGTTATGTCCGATTAAATTTTTTCGCTTGCTGTATAATGCATGTAACCTACTCATACCAACATTTTAGTGCATTCCAAATGTCTATACTACCGCTGCAATTCGATCTAAATTTGAATTCGTTTCTCTATTTCAATAAGAATCTACAATCATGATTGTTGGCAACTTCAACCATCATAGTTTCCTTCCTATCCGCCAGATATAAATCGGACGGCCTATAATGTAGGATGGCAGGCACACCATCAACAACAACTCCGTTTTTTATAAGAGTAGAGATAAAATATATTAAATGTAGTATAACATGTTCATACCACACCATGTGTATCACCGTTATATATATTCACACATGCGTCGGTTTGAAACACTATGATAAATTCTTCAAATATCCGAATTCGCTTTTTATAATGAAGTATATATGATCTCTATTCGTCTTTTACACCCACACAACCCTCTTATCTTTGTAGCTAGTGCTAACTTTCTCTTGTGCATGCATACGCCCACATCCCTCTCACCCTCCCTCAGCATTCTCTAGCTCCATCGCGCAAATTCGTCTTTTCACTTTAGGTCGTTCACCCACGGTGTGTGTAGGCCCCCCAGCTCCTTCTTTACGGCACACATTGATCGATATGCCTCTCTAGCCAGGTGTGCCTAGCACAAACACAAGCTTCCCCTCTTCTCTTGTCACCGTCCATGCCTCACTCCCACCACTCTTTTCATCGTTCTCGTACTCGCACACTCCTCCCCCCTCGATATAGTATGCCTCTCGTACCACCTCCTACATGCATCCCTCTCTCTCTATCCTTCTCCTCGTGCCTCATTTGCTTCTAACACACACATGTATGTATACCGATCGATCTCCCAACATATACCTAGATCAACTTTAACTACCCCCCCATCGATCGATGTACCTCACAAGTTATGTCTCTCCTTTCTCTAACAAAGGGCGATTGATCTTCCTATGTAGTTACATCTGCTTCTCACAGCCACATCGCCCCCCCTCATCATTCGTGCATGCCTCCTGATCCGTCTCTCACACGCACGTGCACAGACAACAAGAAGCCATCTCCTCTCTTATTGATATTGCGGGCGTGCCCTCCGTTTGTCTAGCAAGCCTATCCCACCATTTGTTAGAAGCAACTCCACTACCACCCCCTCCAACACTCTAGCTCTGTCTCTCTCCCAACCTTATTCCTCTCCTGCACATATGCATGGATGCCGATCGATCTCCCTTAATACATGAGGCAGATCGATCTCCTTAATACATGAGGTAGGCCTCTCTCCTCCTCCACACATATACCAGCCATTGTACCTCTATAGTTAATTGGGCCTCCCTCTTCCCCCACCACACACCGATAGTCGAGCGCTGCAGGTAGGTATCCATGCCACAGAGACAAACTGCACATGTCCCATCTCATGTTCCAGTAGGCCAGCCACTCTATATCTTTGACGTGGGCACACACAAATTCGATGGCACTCTTTATCGACCGCGCGCGCGCACACACACACACACATCATCCCTCTCTTTGATTCTATGGATACCTCAAGCCGATGATACCATCACTCTCTTCTCGTGGATCGCCCCCTCTATATATATGTTATATCTAGGACTCTATTTCACACACATTGCATATGTTACATTTTTTGATTGACCCCCCCCCAAAAACTCTCAAGAACCCACACACTATATCTCTCTAGGTTTGTATCTCTCTCACACAACCCCACGTAGGTGGTGTACGTATACAAGAAGAGAATAGGTGCACCGTGCACGTACTCACGCTTCGTGCCCAGCCACACCCGCGCGGGTACACGGTGGAGCTCATTTCTTTACGAAATGGCAGCCCACGTGCTAATTTGAACGCCTGTAGCGGTTGTTTACCTAGGGAGGTCGTGTACCACGCGTGCACGAAACAAAGTTCGACTTGACGCGTTGCCGCGTTATTTTTAAATAAAGTTATAGCGCTCAATGGCACGTACACAGAATATAAAATGATTTTTATGGAGAAAAAGGTAGTCCGCTCACTATATACAATGGAGCCTGCCTGCCTGGTTTGTCGCTCTTCAGAGTATCTCACACAAGGCTGCGGTGGCCTCTCTCTCTCTCACCGTTGGTCACTGATCCGGCCGCATCCCATCCGCCGGGGGAAAGGGAGTGCGGTGGCCTCTCTATCTCTCACCGTTGGTCACTGATCCGGCCGCATCCCGTCCGCCGGGGGAAAGGGAGTGCGGTGGCCTCTCTCTCTCACCGTTGATCACTGATCCGGCCGCATCCCGTCCGCCGGGGGAAAGGGAGGAAGTGCATCGTTTCTCCGTTTGACAGTGCCGAGGCAGCACGTCCCGATATGCGGTACACGCCGTTCTCTCTGACCAAGCTCCGGCGCGGCAGGGCCTACGCCACCTGCTCGCAGATTCCGGCCACCGCCGCTCACCTAGTTACATCCCGACGACCTCCAGGTATCCCCTCCGGCCTTGCTCCACTGCCCGTCTTCCCACATCGCTGCATGTGGATCTTCCGTAGTTCTTTGCCCAAAACGTAGCTCGTCCGGCATACTTTCCATATTGCATTCTCGTCCTCACACTGTTTTAGACAAACACAACCGTGTTGTTATCTTCCCTTAGGACAAGGAATATGCTTCTTTTTTGTCGTCGCATGTGTCATCAACTGTTATTGGCCAGTAATTGTTTCCTTTCTACTCGTTGCTATTGCGACCTTTTGGTGAACTACACAAATCACTTTTTTCTTAAGAGTGTTTTGTGCAGTTGTACTAAAATGTCACACGGGCAACGTCTTTACATTTCAGTGCGAGTGCACAAAGGGAGATCGGGTTTGCTCTATCCTCCTCATCCAACTCCGAGCCTAATCTTCTCCAACTAGTTAGTCTTAAGAGAGACTGCAAAGGTGACCGGCTTCTATTTGTGTGTTTATTGTTTCATCAGCAGTCCTCTATTATCGTAATCACACTTAATATCTTTGGAACAGGGACGCTCAGCTCTATTTTAGTGGAACTACACAAAATGATCAGAATGTTGCATTCTCCAGACAGCTACTCTTTTCCCAACATGCCTTGTTGATTTAGACAGAGCTGGGGGGGGGGGCGTTGCTGCCAATGAAAGCATGGATCAATTTTAATTTAACACCTTCTCACAACTCTGTCTTCAGTCGTGATGTAATTATTAGCTCTGATCTGCTAATAATTGACAGGCATTAGCAAGGAAGTTAGTTTTTTATTGTTTCCGAAAGAGCATCGATGGCAAGACACGCGAAACAAAAGCTGAAAGCTCACACCATTGTACAATTTCATGTCGCTGGAAAATTATTTGTATAGTACATCAATTATGTAAACAAATGATGGAAGCTTGATAGCATTGCCAGAAGTCTCTTCATCATCCGGGTCCATGTGCCATGCACAAAATTATACTCCTTTGTTCCTAAATATTTGTCTTTTTACAAATTTCAAACGGGCATATTTTAGAGTATATATTCACTCATTTTGCTTCGTATGTGTACTCCCTCCGTTCCTAAGTATTCTATTCGTCTTTCTAGAGATTTCAACAAGTGACTACATACGGAGCAAAATGAGTGAATCTACACTCTAAAATATGTCTATATACATCCGTATGTGCTAGCACATTTGAAATCTCTAAAAAGACAAATATTTGAGTAGTCACTCGTTGAAATCTCTAGAAAGACAAATACTCCGGAGTATATTTAAGAACCGAGGGGGTAGTGCACAACCGCATGGGCGACTCAGCCCGGTCGTTGCGCCGCATTAATAGTGAGTAATGAGCAGTCAAATCATAAGCCCCACCTTTCCCACTGTAAGTTGCTCTGAAGAAGCAACCATCAATACGCTCTTCTTTGAGCTCATACTACTCCATCCGTCACTGTTTATACAGCGCGCTTCAGAAAAAAGAAAAGAAAAATCTGTGGGACCAATGCGACTAGCGATCGGCCTGAAAAATAGCATTGGTAGTTATAGCACGGCGTCTATTACTAGAGGGAATAATGCGTACACACATGCATGCAATGCTTCCACCCCGGGTACACACATGCATGCACTTACTCCACTCCGTAGTAGTACAGTACATGGAGAGAAAATTGTGGACTTGATTGCGGTTACCATGCCCTAATTAATTGAGCATTAAACCAAACGCGTCTAAAGTCTCTCTGGTGGTGGAAATGCATTGAGAGAAATGCATCATAATGAAGCGCGCCCTGTAAACTGTGACGGAGGGAGGAGTAGTATGAAGGTGCAAAACCAAGTACGCGTATGGCCAGTCAGTCAACGCACCTCCTCTTGGCATATCACTGACATGTGGGACAGGAGTGTGAGCAAACCGATCTCAATTGACGGCAAAGAGCCAACCCGCCGTTCCTTGAGAGAGAGGAGGAGCGAGAACACACAGACGGGCTCGCATGGAGGCCAAGATATATTCGAGCATGGTTGGTTGATCGATATCATTCATTACATGTTGGGCTGCCGTTTTCCGCCCTTCTCTGGAATAAACGTGTACTTTATCAGAGATGAAAAAAATAAGAGTACAGACACTCCACCATGCGGTTCTAGTAGTAGTACTACTTGTACTACTGTGCTTGGCTCTTCGCCTCTTCGTGAAGTCGAACAATGATGGTACTCCGCATGTTGGGTACTACAGTGTATCCCTCTGACAATCTGACACCGAATGGACTGATGCATGTCCACCAAGGGTAGGTTGCATTAGTCAAAAGGCGTAAGCGAGCTTCACCTTGTCCTGCAAGCTTCTCCTCGTTCTGCGAGTTGACGAGACACACCAAAAAGTAGTGCTAGTCCATACTCCCTCCTTTTCGGTTAATATGGCTTAATCTTTTTTGTGGGTAAATGAGAGAGCTTTATTCATATATAAGCATTCTTAGGACGATCATCCAAGACACTGGTCACTAGGAAGCGAGGTACCCCGCAAAAATAGAAGTAGGAAGCGAGGTGTTTCATCAAGCCAGCTCTCGGCCACATTCAAAGTGCAGCAAGCACGGTTCGCACGAAGATGCGCCGCACGGTTCGCACGAAGATGCGCCGTAAGGTTTGCTGACCTGTTTACTTTGCGCTTGGCTGTTCGCCCATTCGGGAAGTCGAACAATAATAGCACTAGTAGTATAGTGAATGCTTCTGGCAATCTGACACCAAATTAACTGTTGCACGTCCACCGCCTGAGCGAGGGAGAGCTTGCATTAGTCAAAAGTTTCTCCTTGTCATGCGAGCCACCGCGCGCAAGCTTCTCCCGTCCTGCAACCTTCTCCTCGTTCGGCAAGTTGACGGGACACAACAAAGTAATGCTAGTCCATACTGCCTCCTCTCTGGTTAATATTGTCTTAATTTCAAACGAGATAAATACACTGTCTGTCACTGTATATTTGTAAAAATACGGTCATTGGACTTGATAATACGCTCATTGCGCTCAATATATATATTTTCCGGTGTTTATACGGTCACTAGCTCACCCTGACTGAGTATGTGTGTGCATGCACGTGTAGGTTGAGCACTTGAGTGTGACCGTGTGTGTTCCGTCGTGTGCTCGGACATGCATGCATTAGGGCGTCGCGCGCGTTTTTGCGTCCATGTGTACGTGTGACTGTTGCATACACGTAGGGGGAGTACGTGTAGGGGCCACTAAGGAGCAGTCAAATCACACAGTAAGTTAGTCGGAAGAAGCAACCATCATTTTACTCTTGAATGACACGTATGCAATATAAAATGGTTGATATGGAGAGAAAAAGAAAACTACTATATATACACTAGCAGGAGCCTAAGCTACAAGCCTGCTTGATTAGGTTGCTCTCTTCACAAGCATAGAACGACGGGCCTGATCCCGTAGCTTGGGGAAGGGAACAATGTTCTGCGTAGACGCGGTCGACATCGGCGAGGGAGAAAACCCACAGTCGGTGCGTCCCAATCGGGGGTCACCGCGGTATGGGCCGATGCCGCGTCCCAACCACCCTTCTAGCTACAGCCCGACGTCCCAGGTAGTCCATCTTCCTTTTGGAGCCGGCTTGCTCCACTACCGTAGCTCCATCTCCATGTCGATCTTTCTCTACTTCTACCGGCTTCTACTTGTGATGAGTTTATGTCTCATGAACAAGTGCTAGTACTATTATTCTAATCACACTTCTTCAATATCTTTGCCATCAGGGATGCTCAGGTCGATTTTAGTGGAACTGCACAAAAGCATCGTATGATCCGAGGGTGCCAGCCGTCTTTCCTTCGACAGGTTCTACCTGGCCAGGAAATTAAATCATGTTTAGGGTTTAAGTCGTAGTGACCCCATCAGTAGTTTTTCTTTCGTACACGCTCTCACAACTTTTTTTCTTTACTTGTGAAGTAAATATTGGCTATGATATGTGAATCATTGAGATGCATCAGCATGCGTGTTAGTTTTCCTTTGTATTTGATGGAATGTTGTAACGGGGCAACCTTGGAATAGGAATGAAAATGGAGTGGAAAGTTTCCGTTTTTCCGGAGAAAAAATGGAAACGGAGAGAAATAAACGTTTCGTTTCGTTGGATCGCGCCATCGAGCAAAACCAACGTTTAAATCACGTCTGTCATGTTCGTGTCTCACACTCCTCCACGGCTCGACCCCACACGGTCGCTCGGCATGCCACCCACCGCAAACCGAGTATACGTTAACTTTCCCGCCTGCTTGTCGATGGATCGCGCCATGGAGTACTAGCACTACTGGAAGAGATTGACGAGTTGGGGGAGGACAGCTAGCTGTAGCACGGACTCCCAAGAACTTTTTACATGCATGTTGTAGCCGGCTATTGCGACCTTTGAATGCGGAGCAGCCGCGTGCACTCGGAAGCGGCGCGGGCGACGCTCTCTCGACCGGCGCGCCGCTTCAATGCCGGCGCCAGTGAGAGGTCGCGTCCGCTCTGGCCGGGCATGAATGCGGCACTGACCGTTTCGGGCGGGAAGCATGCGCGGGTGATGAAGAGGGTTCGGGTTGGTCAGGACCGGCCGTGGCAGCGGTCCAGACGTGCGCAAACAAGAGATGTTGTACGTTAATATTGCTACATATATAATTAACAACGTAAATAATGTGCCAGTTGGACAAATATGATTGGAGATGGAGATGGAAATGGAATTTTACGTAAACACGGATATGCATGTCTATGTCTATGTGTGTGTGCGCGATGACTCTCGCGACCTACAAGCGGGGGCGTGTTTTTGATCGAGTTTTCTTTCTTGGTACGTTAGAAAAATTGTCTGTCAGTCTTTGTTTCTTTTTTCCGGGAACGCGCGTATTCTATTTAAAACCACTGCTATGGAGAGATTTTTTTACTCCATTATAGCCTCTTGTTTGATAGAGTTTCTCGCGTCTCGCTCTCTCACCCTCTCCATATCAAAACAAGATGACAGTGTCCACTCTATCTTTCTCCTCACCGGTGGTCACAGATCCGGCCGAATCCTGTCCGCTGCGGGAGGTGAGGAGGTGCGGCGTTGACGTTGTCGCCGTCGGCGACGGAGGAAGCCGATGCGCACCATCCTCTCGGAGCCGGTGCTGGCGCGGACGAAGATCCTCCGCGCCCTTGTTCGCTGCCGTCGTGTGGGCAGATCCCGCCCGCCCGCCTAAACGACATCTCGCCCACCTGAGGTATAACTTCTTGTACTGGTCCAGCTCCCCAGGTCGCTGCGTGCGGGTTTTCTTCTATGCGACTACTCCCCAGCTCCCCATGCATAGTAGCTAGGGTTCGTCGACTGGTCCAACATCACCTACTAGTACTATTATAGAGGAAATGCCACTCGAAAAGTTGTCCTGATTTATGCCTCGGTGGAGGTATACATGTTGTTTCGACAAAAAGTACATGGTGGTTTTGCGGTCATTGTCCATATGGTGGTAGTACTATCACTGGTTAAATGAAGAAATGCTTTTTTTCTCGGGTATCCTGGTTTAGTTCCCATCAAGATAATTATGATGCTTCTGTTTGTTGGTGTACTTTTCATTAATTCTTATTGACAATTGAGATGTCGTTGCTAACCCTTTTTTATATTTTTGGAAACAGCAATGCGTGTCTCCATACCCGGGCATGTCTTCCTCAATTTTAGTGGAACTGCACAAAATTGGATGGCCATTGTTGTTTCGCCTCACTGTCCTCTGCCACGTGGTTCTTCCTTCCTCGAGCTTGATTACTGAGAAGAAACAGACCACAGTGAGGATTTGTCGAACTTCATAGGTGCCTCACCCAAACTTGATGCCAAATGGATGATGCATCACCACGATGACCTATCGATGCTCATGGTTGCGCCTCATGGTTGCGTCGGCTGGTGAAGCTGATCGATTTTCAATGAAAAACAACCTGTCTTCCATCAGTGCTCTTTGCTTGTTACGCACAAAGATGTATCCTTCGTCAGTTCACCTTGGTTGCATTGGAGACGCAGTCGTCTTTCACGTTGGTGCAATTTTATCACACAATTGGCTATGAACCAAATGTTTCCTCGAAGAAGGATCTACGTTGGTACTAAGAGCATAAGTTTTGTATTGATTTCTAAGCCTTCTCACAACTTTGTCTCCAGCTCCCCTGTAATTTTATTTGTCCAGCTATTAACTTTGATTTAAAAAATGGTGTGGACTAAAAACCCGGATGGACGTAGTAGCCCTCCATTTTTATTTATTCCGCATATTAGATTTGACTGAAGTCAAACTTTTTAATACTCTCAAACCTTTCCGATAATTGAAATTAAAATTCTTTATTTGTACACACTCTCACACGTTTCCGATAATTTGGCGCATGTGTGGTTGTTCACTTAAGGGAGGGTAGTGTACCACACGTGAAGGACAGGAAGTGCGACCAGGACGCGTGGGCGTGGATCGTTAGTTCATCGAAAGTAGTACTAGTTTTCTTCACTGTACATTAAATAAAGAGTTTCGTTTCGTACTTACACAATTTAAAACGATTGTTATGGAGAGAATAAGAAAACCACTCCACTATATATTAGTCGTATACATGAGAGTACTATATGGACGCAGCTTCCTTGACTTAGTGCACCTGCCTTTGGATTTATGACAGGTGGGCCCAAAATGTGGCTGGCTCACCTGTCATACAGCCAAAAGCAGGTGCAGAGAAGCACCGGAGCTCAGTCCGTACTACAGTAGTATATATATAAGCGGGAGCCTCAGCGCTTGTTCGCTAGGGCTTGCATTCTCCACACGCTCGCCGCACTACATATATGTTACACGCTGGAGGCTCAGCGTTCATTTGCTAGGGTTTGCTATATTCACAGTCTCTCACCCTCTCTTCACCAGATCTAAACAAGACTGCATTGGCCTCTTGTCTCTCTCTCCCCCCTCACAGCTGGTGAAGGAGGCGTCCGTATCCCGTCGCACCGAGAAGGGGAGGAGGTGCAGCGTTCACTCTATCGCCTTCGGCGAGGGAGGCAATCCACTGCTGGCTACGCTGTTCTCTTTCACCTAGCGCCTGTGCAGGAGGGCCACCGACCCCTTCTTCCTCGCTCCCGTACGTAGTGTGGGCAGATCCGGCCTCCCGCCGCACGCCTTGCCACATCCCGACGACCCTAAGGTATAAGTTTCTTTGAAACCGTCGTTGCTCTAGCTGCATGTGGATCTTTTTCGATCTGTAGTCGAATCTAGGTCTTGGTTCAAAGAGGAAAGAAGGGTGCGGTGGGCTGGAGCAAGAATCTAGGACGTGGTTCAATGAGGAAAGGAGGGGCGGAAAGTAGTATAGACTGGCTATCCAGCCGCTTTGTAGGTCGAAAAGGGAAAAAGGGGGTAACCCGGTACACACATCTGTAAGGAACCGATCTCTTTGTTGAAAAGGGAAAGAAACTGGGGGGTCGGGTAGTTTGTGCAGGACTAGATTTGCTGCCCTCACATAGGAAGAAGGTTCAAAGAGAACAAATATGGGACCAGCGCATATATGCTGCTTGGCTACATACTCTGCATCACCCATTTATACGTGTGGACGCACATGGTGCTGGCATGTCCCATACAGCTATTTTGCTGTTGTTAATCTAAGAATGCCGCCGGAAAATTGAAGCAATGCCACTGTTAAAAGTAAATTACATTTTTTAACGAATGTTGTTTCAAAAGAATGTCTCTGTTAATATGAATCAATGCAACCGTTTTAGAAATGCTACTGTCCTACTTTGTTTTCCATCCAAGATAAGTTAGATGCTTCTTTCTGTCACCGATTGTTTCATCCTCTTTATCGGCAAGTAATTGTTTCCTTTTTTGCCTCTGTTAAAACAGGGCTATCGATTCAACTTGTTGCTATTGCGACATTTTTCTTCGCTACTCGAAACACTTATGTTTTAAGAGTGTTTTGTACAGTTCAACTTGAATGTCACACCGGTGACTTTGCTTAATTTTGGTGGAACTGCACAAAAGGAGATCGAGATTCGTATTTTATCTTTGTCGGTCTCATGAAAGGTCAGTACAGGCCTTCATCCACATGATTGTGCAGTGTGCTTTGAGATGTTGTGCTACTTGTATTGGTACTGTTTTAAATAAATGTTGAATTGAAGCTATTGTATTGTTGTCTTTTCCCATTAAGTAGTGAAGAAAAATGGGACCAACCCAGACATGATGCTTGTTGCTTTGTTACAACAAACTCTGCATCACCCCCTTTATAAGTAGATGGAAGCACATACTATTGTTGCGCCCACTCTCCCCTGGAACTGTTTATACTTTTCGTTAATCTAATGCCGCTGGTAAAATTAAGCAATGCCACTCTCAGAATTAATTAACTTCTAAATCTTAGTTCAAAACTGCAACACTTGTTAGGAATGGTACTATCCTGCTTTGTAGTTCTTTCTACATGTTTAACCAAGGTATTGTTAAGATAATGTCTCTGTTAAATTGTTTTAGGAATGGTACTTTTCTGCTTTGTCGTTCTTTATACATGTTGAAACAAGGCATTGTTAAGATAATGTCTCAGTCAATATGAATGAATCACACTGATGGATAATTGCTACTCTCCTGCTTTGTTTCCCATTAAGATAAAGTAGACCAGTAGATGCTTTTCTTCTAGGAGTACAAGTCATCAACCGTTATTTCTAAGTAATTGTTTCCCTTATACCTATTATTGCTTACAGGGATATCAAAATTAAAGCTCGGTTTTATTCCGACTTCGACTTTAGTTGAACTGCACAAAAGGAGCCAATGTGTCCAAGGCAAACTGCTACATTACTGGGTCCAGTTGGTTGTTCCACTTTGCAGAAAGAAGCAGTCACTGTTTGCACTACATTACAGAAGGAATGGCCGAGAAGCTTTACAGAGTATTATTAGACACTGGTGACATGACTAGTCTGCAGAGACCATTGGCAATTTAACAACACATGGAGTGCCCTGGGCAAACAAGTACAAGAAGCTACGACAGGACTCCACGATCATAGGCATTACATATTTTGAATGGGAAAAGCTTGTCAAAGTTTAATCATTGATGTTAGCAAGAAGGCGTTAGTTTAATATATTGGAATTGGAAAACCTTGTCAAAATTTGCTCATTGATGTTAGCCAAAAGACATGCATTTGATATTTTTGAGTGGGATGCCCTTGCTGTGAGCAGCGTCGAGTGTTTTTTTCCTATTCCTATGTTCAGTTTAGAAGTAAATAGTTACTCTGCTGAGATATTCTTGTGTTAAGAGTTTGTTCTGAATATTGTCTATGTAATGCCAGGCTTTGTGTTTGATTGCAAAGTTGAGCTTGGAATGTTGTGGCATGCGGCATCACGAGCTGTTCACCATGCCTCCTGAGAATAATGCTTCATATTGTTATGCATGTCGATCTAATGCCAGTGATTTGCTTGTTAAGAAGATCATCCTCTTCTGTTGTTTCCGTGCTTAAGAAGTTCATCGTCTGATGTTTCATTCATAGCCTATACGACAAGTCGGGTAGGTTAGACGTGAAACCATATGATCTTCCGACCAACTCATGATATTAGGCCGTGATTGGATCGTCGTTTTCCAACCAACACCGCTTGTAAAACTGATGCTTGTAAATTAAAGCAGATGGTCTCGGGCGAAGGCGCTTGGTTGGTCGATTTCGACTAGTAAAATATCGGAAGTACTTCACACACGATAAAAACGCTGAACGACACTCGGACGATTGCTAATCCAGTCGTTAGCTGCTGTTTCAGCCTTGCCCATGGATGGCATGATACGCACGTTGTGCATGTATCGTCTGGTAATGTCGTCCATATAGCGGTGCTCGTAAAATATACACTGGTCTCTCAAATTACACGCGTAACCCGCCGGTTTTACTTACAGACCTCGGGCCCTCGGTTTCATTACGCCTGTATTTTACGCGTTGTTTCCGATGACGAGTAAATTACACTTGTATCTTAATACAGGTTTGAAATAAACCAGAGCTCCCAAGCGCGGCCTTACCGTTTCATGCCGTCTCAGTTTCTCGAAGGTGCTCATAGGTGTCCGATGATCCTGGCTTCCTGAATGAGCAGCGGGCGCTGTATCAGACCATCCATAGGGCCCGCGAGGCCCTCTTCGTTATCCTTCGAGTTGTTGCGCTCGCCGTGGCGCCGAGCATTGTTAACATCGTCAAGGAACATGAGGATTCAGGAGATGACTTTATTTTGACTGGATGACACTAGGGACCCACTAGGGCCATAGCCGTACGTACGCAAGTGCCTCCTTATTATGTACAACTATATTTTTTTTGCTTTCTCTTGGTTTCCTGACATCACGGTCCCACACCATTGTCAACATATGTAGTCATTATAAACGAGAGAATTGCACAAGGTGCGGCCGACAGCTGGGACCAAGCAGCTCGAGCAGTATTTGTGTTTTTGAGGCGTGAGCACTGCAGAGTTTTTCTTGGCGATGATTTCGTTGTTGTTCAGAGGAGAGCAGGGTATTAACTGGGCGGACTGTGGCCCGTCTAGCCCAGGCCAGATATCCAGCCCAGATACTAATTTTTTCAAGATGAAAATGGCTAGCCCAGCTATACGTCTTTTTGAGGAATACCCAGGCAAGGTCAACTTGTTATTCTCCGCCCCCCTGGGCTGTAAATCTTTCCTAGGAGGGATGCATTAGGCTTAACAGGAAAATGGGCTTTAAAAAATAATAAATGGGATGTAATTATAAAAACTGGGCAGTAACTATAAAAAAATGCACCAAACACGAAATTAGTTTATAAAATATTATTTATGGATTTTGAAAATCTTAAATTTTCATTGTTGCGCGCGCAATGTTTCGTTGGTTTTTTACGTAATACAAATTTATATTTAATCTGACTAGAAATTTCAGGATAAAAATATTTCGGATCCCATCAAACTGTGGGAAATTTTATTGAATTCTGTCTTCAACGGTTGGTTGAAATTATTAACGTCGTCCTAGCTAGAAAATGGGCTGTACTTTTAACAAACTATAAATGGGTTGTTGTAAATTCCATTAGAATTCAAAAATGGGCTGTACATTCTTACAAAACGCAAATGGGCTATAAGTTCTCTGCCACACACTTGTGGGCCTACTAAGTGACGCGTCCCCTAAAAAAAATAAGTTGACGCGTATGCAAGGCTTTGTCAACTTATTATAGTCAACACACAGTTCTAGCAGCAGTGGCCGTTGGATGTCTATCCAACGGATGTCGTGCTTCTTCTTCAATCTCGGATATTCTTAGCTTCAGCCGCCCAAAAAATGATTCCTCCCCCTGACATCTGGGGCGCACCGTTTCGGAGGCTGACCTGTGGGCCTACTAAGTTGGAGCGTACCAAGGGCTTTGTCAACTTAGTCAATATAAACGATTCTAGCTTCAGTGACCGTACGATGTCCATCCAACGGCCGTAGTGCTTCTTCAACCTCTGGTCTTCTTGGTCTAGCCGCCCAAAGCAGCGCCGGTCGTGCCGCCTGCTCCTTCCTCCCGTGGCCGGCTGTGCTGCCGCAGAGGCCTCACCGCCCCCATACTACTCCCACCGCTGGCCAGGCCATCCCTCCACTCACCCACACCTCCTGTTATTCTGCGGCGATGGCAGCCTCACACCGCAGCTGAACCAGTGAACCCTCGTACTCCTCTCCGCGCGGGCTTCCACTGCTGCGTCTTCCCCGGCTCCGCGTCGTCCCCTTCCTAGGCCTCGCCGTCGTCCACCGCCCTAGTGCTCTCGGCACGGCGTGGTCAACGTGGTCAACGACCGACTTCCATCGGAAGAGTACTGTACGTGGAGAGGCTGACAACTGGGTCCACGGCGGCCACAAGGAAGTGCCTCCTTATTACGCGCAAAATAATTATTCCTCCACCTGATAGCGGGGACCCATCGGAAGGTCCACCAGTATTTTGCGAAAAAAATCGTTTCCCCCTGACTGCTGGGATCCACTGGACAGGCCACCGTATTTCATGAAAAAACGTTCCCCCGCTATCAGCTCGGACCCACCGGAAGTGCCTCCTTATTACGCACAAAAAAATGAATACTCCCCCGGCTAGCTGGGACCCACCTTGGTGGGAGGCTGACTTGTGGGCCTACTAAGGTGACGGGGACGAAGGGCTTTGTCAACTTAGTCAATATGAACGATTCTAGCTCCAGTGACCGTACGATGTCCATCCAACGGCCGTAGTGCTTCTTCAACCTCTGGTCTTCTTGGTCCAGCCGCCCAAAGCAGCGCCGGTCGTGCCGCCTGCTCCTTCCTCTCGTGGCCGGCTGTGCTGCCGCAGAGGCCTCACCGCCCCCATACTACTCCCACCGCTGGCCAGGCCATCCCTCCACTCACCCACACCTCCTGTTATTCTGCGGCGATGGCAGCCTCACACCGCAGCTGAACCAGTGAACCCTCGTACTCCTCTCCGCGCGGGCTTCCACTGCTGCGTCTTCCCCGGCTCCGCGTCGTCCCCTTCCTAGGCCTCGCCGTCGTCCACCGCCCTAGTGCTCTCGGCACGGCGTGGTCAACGTGGTCAACGACCGACTTCCATCGGAAGAGTACTGTACGTGGAGAGGCTGACAACTGGGTCCACGGCGGCCACAAGGAAGTGCCTCCTTATTACGCGCAAAATAATTATTCCTCCACCTGATAGCGGGGACCCATCGGAAGGTCCACCAGTATTTTGCGAAAAAATCGTTTCCCCCTGACTGCTGGGACCCACTGGACAGGCCACCGTATTTCATGAAAAAACGTTCCCCCGCTATCAGCTCGGACCCACCGGAAGTGCCTCCTTATTACGCACAAAAAAATGAATACTCCCCCGGCTAGCTGGGACCCACCTTGGTGGGAGGCTGACTTGCGGGCCTACTAAGGTGACGGGGACGAAGGGCTTTGTCAACTTAGTCAATATGAACGATTCTAGCTCCAGTGACCGTACGATGTCCATCCAACGGCCGTAGTGCTTCTTCAACCTCTGGTCTTCTTGCTCCAGCCGCCCAAAGCAGCGCCGGTCGTGCCGCATGCTCCTGCCTCCCGTGGCCAGCTGTGCTACCGCAGAGGCCTCACTGCCCCCTACTATTCCCACCGCTGGCCAGGCCCTGCGGTGACGGCAGCCTCACACCGCAGCCGAACTAGTGAACCCTCGTACTCCTCTCCGCGCGGGCTTCCACTGCCGCGTCTTCCCCGGCTCCGCGTCGTCCCCTTCCTAGGCCTCGCCGTCGTCCACCGCCGTGGTGCTCTCCGCACGGCGTGGTCAACGTGGTCAAGGAACGACTTCCATCGGAAGAGTACTGTACGTGGAGGGGCTGACAGCTGGGTCCACGGCCACAGCCCAGTTTTTTTGTGATTTGCCAAGTAAGTCGCTTTGTTAGGCCTGTTGGGCTGCAAATCTTTCAAGACGAGGAGAGCTTTCATTCGGCTGGCCGAGAAAATGGCCCATCAGTAATGAGAAATGGGTTGTACATTTTTAAAACACATCAAACTGGCAATTAGTTTCAAATATCTTCTTTTTCATTTCAAGATTTTAAATTACATTAATTTTTATGCGTGGAGAATTTGTTGGATTTTATATTGATATACATTTATTTTTAAAATCAGTTTGAATGTGAGTCGAAATTTCAGGATTAAAAACAGTTCGGACCGCACCGAAATATGCAAAATTTCGTATAATTTTTTAACCGTGGCCACAATATGGGCTGTAATGCTACAAAAAGAATATGGGCTCCAAAAAAAACCTTAAGAATTAGCAAATGGGCTGTAAATTATTAGAAATAATGGCAGATGGGCTGTATGTTGTTTTCCATAGATTTGAGGCTTTCCTAAAAAAAGGTTGACGCACAAACACTGACTGTTAGATGTCCATCCAACGGCCGTCGTGCTTCTTCAATCTCTGCTCTTCCTGCTCCAGCCGCTCAAACAAGCACCGGCGGGACTGCCTGCTCCCTACTCCCTGCGGCTGGCTGTGCTGCCACGCAAGCCTCTCCGCGCCACCGTACTCCCATCGCTGGCCTAGCCATCCCTCTACTCACCCACACCTGCTGTTATTCTCCGGCGACGGGAGACGAACCTGTAAACCCTCGTATAGTCGAACTCCCCTCTGCGTGGGAAACAACTGCCGAGTCTTCCCTGCCTCCATGTCGTCCCCTTCCTAGGCCTCGCTGTCATCCACCGCCGTGGTGCTCTCGGCACGGCATGGTCACTGTGGTCAACGACCGACTTCCATCGGAAGAATACTGTGCGTGGAGATGCTGACAGCTGGGTCCACGGCCGCAGCAAGGAAGTGCGTCCTTATTACGCGCAAAATAATTATTCCTCCACCTGACAGCGGGGACCCACCGGACGGGCCACCGTATTTCACAAAAAAAACGTTTCCCCCCTGACTACTGGGACCCACCAGCTACACCTTCGCACGCAAGGAAGTGCGTGCGGGCAAAAAAACACAAAACGATTCGCCCCACTGACTGCTGGGACCCACCAGCTACATCTTCGCATGCAAGGAAGTGCCTGACAGTCGGGACCCACCTGGTCGAAGCGTACGTAGCGTTGTCATTCTGGTCGCGAACGTGTACGTACATATATACTAGTCGATGTAGAGGCGCGCACGTGTTGTAGTAGAGGCGCGCACGTAGCATGTACACGTACGTACATCGGCCAGGGTGCAAGAACGAAAATACGGCCACGTATGTGTACATATGGGCGGGGTCTCGAACGCCTACTCGCGCATACGTACGGCGAGGGCTCGTTGACATGGCTGGGTCGAAACGGAGAAACAACATCGTCGTCGTGTTCATGGGGAGGCAACGGAATGCGTCGTGTTCATGGGGAGGCAACGGAATGCGTCGTGTTCATCGGGAGGCAACGGAACGCGTGGGAGCCAACCGGCTGGGTCGGAACCGAATGCGTGGTCGTGTTCATCAGGAGGGCTTGGATGGAACAGGCGAGGGAAACGAGGCCTAGCGTACCGCACAACGGAGGAAACAGACCTCCTACGTTCGAAACGGGATCGTGTTGATCGGGAGGGGTGTGGCGTACCGCAAAACGGAGGAAACGGACCTCCTACGGTCGAAAC